>NC_056714.1:10745302-10746533 GCF_018831695.1 Puntigrus tetrazona
TATATATACATACATACATACATATAACACGCATAATAAACAGTAAACACAACAAAAACTTTATTTTAATTTTTACATGTGTATATACATTTATATTCTTATATATAAATGTGTTTATCTTAATACATAATACATAATAAATATACACAGTACATATATTATGTAAATAAAACTTACATTTCTTAACAACACTAATATATTTACATGGTGTGTAGCTCACGAAACAAACTTCTAAAACATTGAAGAGCAGGAATGCTGCGGGTCTTGAGGGTCCGGTCTGGTCTGGATTCAGGGGGTCTGACAGAGGCGTCTGTAGTGTGGTAAGATCTCGCGCTCAGGCAGATGCAGTTTAAACTCGAGAGCCACCAGCACAGGAAACTCCAGCGATAGAAGATCCCTGCGACTCAGCCGCAGACGCTCCTCCAGTCTCTAACGCACATCCAGTGAGAAATGAATGAACATGCTCCTTCAGATTGATTCGGCGGATATTGATATAGCTTTACGTACATCTATGAGGTGTTTGACCTCCGGCCTCTTGAGGTCATTGCTTATCTTGGCAGCGAGCAGGATACAGGCTCCGGCGCAAAGTTTACGATTCTGCTTGTCTAGTTTACCGTGCAGGGCGAGCTTTTCAAAATAGACGTAAGCCATGGCAATGGTCGGTTCTTCATACCCACAATCCTCCTGGGCTAATTTACGGATCTCTCTTTTCAGGCTGAGAACGCCACGGTAAAAGAAAGTAAGAGGTACAGTAAAAATGCTTAAGCTGGGTAACTGTGAGTCTTTACCTTCTGATTTTGCTGAGGGTCAGTTGAACGTGTGGAAACTTTTCGCTGAATGTTTCGTTCATGTCTTTCTTCAGGTCGGACGGCTTCACGTATTCAATGACCGTCGTCTGAAAAAATCAATACACATCTCTAATTATTTTGAACTTCATTCATGAGATACAAAATAAAGCATATGTGACGTATGCGAAATGTTACTATAATAACATTATGAAGAAATATGATGCTGTGTGACAGGCTTCATGTGCGTCGACTGATTTTATTCTCACCATATAAGACGGAAAGACCAGCACTCGTTTGTGTTTCCCACATGGCCACTGTGGATCATCCAGAAGATTTGGGTCATAGTCATCGATGTTTTTCCCTTTGAATCCTGCGTGTTCGTAAAAAAGATTATAAATAAAGGGATTTCTGGAATTCTTTTTTTTATTAAAAGCTAAAATATA
>NC_056714.1:10746633-10764488 GCF_018831695.1 Puntigrus tetrazona
TATTTATTTATTTTTTTTTTTTTGGAAATAGGTTTGATGGTCCTTGGCATCAAAACTTCTAAAGACCTTACAAAAGAGCATTTCCAACTAAATATGCACAGCTGACACAAATCACATGTGAATCAGTCAGGATTTGCGTTGTGCTATGTGATATCTCACCATGTACGAAGGAAAGATAAGCACTCTTTTGTGCTTTCCACATGGCCATTGCGGGTCATCCAGAAGATTGGGGTCGTACTCCCTGAAATCTCCCAGTTCATTGCCTATGAGAAAAGAGATTTTACATGGGCGAAGATCACATAATACTCAAAGCAAATGAAGAGTTTCTATGCAAAAGCAGATAGCTTTTTTAAATGTTTAGTTAGTTAGTTAGTTAGTTAGTTAGCTAGCATGTTACTTAGCTAGTATTTTTTATTATTTTATACCAAAGTAAATCACCCAACTGCGGTTTGATTGAGATGAACTGGAATGCAATGAAAAACATTTTTTTTGCAAAGATACTGCTTAATAAATACAGTTCTAAATTTAGAGAAGAAACCGTATGATACACTTTGTATCAAGAAGTTTATGACCTTGCTCAAGGCTGCTTCATAAATAACGCATTATTAAACAGAGGTCTTACCAAAATGCTCATTAAAACCAAACAAGCGGCCCCTTGTCGGGACGTATTAGAGAGATTGAGGCAAAATGAAAGAGCCATGACAAGTTGTTGGCAGACGCACCGGTATCAAGGCTGCTCTGGTTACTGTTGGCACGTGCCAGACTGAGGCTGCGGTGGCTGGCATTGCGGGACTGAGAGAAAGACGACGTGGAGTCGATGGTGTTTCGACGACCCAGGACATTGGTTGGATACAGGAACTGCGTGTATGACACGGTCTGCGTACGCATTTACAGAAACTGTAGTCAAACACTCGAGACTTTCTATCGGCCAACAGAAAGGCAGGTGAAAACAGAGATTGCAAAAAAAGGAAAATATCTTTGCACTCACCTTGCCGTCTGCACCCAACTCGACGCCCTCCAGGCCGATCACCATCTCCTTGGCACTCATGCCACCCGAGGGGTGTCGCTGGCGTCCGCTTTCTGCCTTCACATCCCTGCTGGGGCAAGAGAACATCTCAGAGTCCCCTCCATAGACAGCAGTCTGTACTGGCAAACATACTTAACCTGCTGCTACACCATTTGCCGCCGTAACCTGCTGCGCTCAATGCTTGGCTATTTTATTTTTAATTCAGCTTAAGAACAATTTGACATTTAAGAGGAAGGGAGAAAAAAAAAACCCAAATACTGTACAAACCAAATTCTTATGTCAAACATCGTTTCGGTTATTATTTATCTACACTTACGAACGTTATTTTAAAAGATTATTTACTCAGTTAAATGTATGTATAAATAATGCATCGTAAAGTTACGTGGTACAACATCAAACAAACACAGTACAAAAAAATATATAATACAATAATGCAATATTAATATGCCCCAAGAATCAAGGTGAATAGATGGATGGCTAACATAGCGCATATAGGTTATATTCAGGGTCCAGGAATAATAAAAATAAATCAAATCTCTCACACGACAAGAAGAATCTCTTTAATTTATAGCAAAAAATGACAGGAATGTGAGATGTTTTTTAAGACTGCATCTCAGCTGTATTAAATGAGCATTATGACAGGTTTGATTCACATTACAAGGGTTGTTATCGACTACGACAGCTATATATATATAGCATTATTTGAATAAAAATAAACATCAACTGAAATAAAATTAAATATTTAATGACGAAAAACAACTTAAATGAGAAATGTTGCATTGCCAGCTTGCTGCAATAATATAAACACAAGCTGAAGTATTAAAAAAAACGTCCACAACGTTTTAAACATCAATCAGATAAATCTAACAGTATTCTTTTAGTTACCTTCTCATAGCTAAGTGTCTAAACTGTTAATGCTTTTAGTCATTTAACGGGTTTTCTCATTGCTGCAATTTCAATGAATTCCAATAACATCAGAATTAGTTTGCAGCATAGTTTAATTTAAAGGTTAGGGTTGAGAAACAAAACACAAAAATGAACACTGGAGTAAAAAAAAATGTAAATAAAAAAACTTTTATTTGGCTCCAGATGAATTAGTTACAGCATGGCTACCTTATTCGTGTGCAGGCTTAAAAGCAGTCTCATTAGTAGACAGCAGACGGAACTTAGCTTTAGCACAGAGTATTTGTGAGATGTCTAGTGACGCATCAATAATCTCAGATCCCAGGAGAATAGAGGGCAGTTATAGGCAATGTGCACAGGAGCCCTTCAAACAGCTTGGTGAATGGAAAAGCATTAGGCAAGAGCTAATAGGAACAGATGCCCTTGAGAGTTTTCACATGAATATTTAAAAAAAACTAAACCAGATTTTCAGGAGTCCACAGCAACTCTGTGTGTAAATCTCATAGCTAATTATCAGCTCTCCTGACTAGTTTCTTCAGTTTGCTGACATAAACCTTGCGCGTGTTTTAGTTTGTTAGCGGATTAGCATCTGACACTCTTCGGCCGCTGGTGGCGCTGATGCAAGCAGAACATGTCCGTAAACTTGCCACTCTATCCAGGACGACCCCGCTTAGATTGCTCTGTCAATACTGTGCACTTTGCTTCAATCAGCCGAGCCAAAACGTCAATGGAATAAAACATGCTGAATTTTGCCACGAGCCATTCATCGTACTGAATGCATAACTAAGCGGACTAAGTTATATAATGCTATACGCAAAGAGGTCAAAATCTCATAAAACCAAGCAGCGTTCAGCATTTCAAGGACAAATTTAATCAATCACTTAAGCAAGCTGACCAACATTCTACTGAAAACGTCCAAATCAGATTTCACCGTGTTAACCCTTTGTATAAAAAATCAGATTAACCAAAAAAGTATTTTTGACATTCATGTAAGCCAATAAAACGCCTAGTGAGGAAGGCAAATAATGTACAAACTAACGCGTTTTCTCTTTTAGTCTGTATTTATGAATATACCAGATATTAATAATACAGAGCTTTTATCTCTACGAGACTTTTATCAGCTTTCTATGGTACCTCTATAAATGCAAGTGTAGCCATAAAATGCCTTAACATTTGAGCCATTTAGATTTAGCATTGCCCTTTGTCCAGTTAATATGCACTTTTATGTTCTGGATCTTATTATTTACATGTTGTTTCTGTTAAACTATTAATATTAACATTTTTCCAGTAGCAAATAGAATAATGCAAAAAACCGGTATCCTCATCTCAGACACTAATAAGTCCAATGATTGATATTCCTTCGCTTTTCTATCACTAAAAAAAACAGCAACCCAACAAAGAGTCTCCAATCTTATTCCCAAAGCAAGCTGAACTGTTTAAATTGATTTTTACTCAAATTTAAGTAAAAGCCTCAACCGTAAAAAGCAAAAACTATGTTAAAGCTGAAGCAGGTAATTTCTATAAGCATCACTAAATGGAAGGTTAAAAAATAATAAATGTTTTTCACCCTTAAATTTACACCATTGTTTGAGTTGTAGGTTATTAAGTGTCTGAAAGCTCCATCAGATAAATAATAATAACACATAATAATTTATTAATAAATTAAAAGTACATATGGCTTACTTACAGTTGTCTCTGCATATTAAAACAGATTACGGAATAAATTATAAGCTTCAGCTTTAAATAATGTGAAAGCAGGCAATGCCAATGTGTAGGCAAGATAAACATCCCGTTAGAAAGTTCAAGTTTTTTGTTAAATTAGAAAAAAAAAGCCGTATAGCTGCAGATCCAGCCATTAAAAAGACTTTTTCGGGAAAGAAAAAAGCGGTAAAGTCAAGGGTGAGGTCTATGCAAAGCATGCCCGAGCTTGTTGGTCAGTCTCTCCGAAATGAAGCTGCACACGTGCTACCAAAACCTCAGGAGAGCTACGCGGGATATAAAACGTATAACAAGCGATCTGTGCATACAGAGTAAAAGCGACTGAATGCAAATAACAGATTAAACAAATTTCAGTGTATATACTTTACGTAAAATATGATTTTTAGAAGATTACTTAGAAGGATGATACAGAATGTGCGTGTTTGGACCCACTGATAATGGCCAGGAAAAAAAAAAAAAAAAAAACTCGAAAGTGAAGGGATAAAAAGGATGATAATGAAAAGAAGATTTGCATGCTGAAGAATACATACCCTGTTTGGCTACAATCTCGATAGGGCAGGACAGAAAAAACACTATAGAAGGATCTTCTGCCACTGATAAGGACTATCCTATAAAGACAAAATGATACATGAACTAATTGAAGTGAACTCTATCAATACAGAGGTCAGGTCCACAGGCAAAGATGAAGAGATACACAATAAATAACTTGCTATGAAATAGCATGTCATATATAATGCAGGAATGTATCTGAATGCATATGCAGCAAAGATCAGAGGAAAACACAGAGAAAGGCAAACTGCTTGTAAAAACGAACTTTGAAGTGAACCGAAAGCTGATTGAGACCACTGAGAACTGAACGTGTTTAGAAACAAAGGATTTAAGAACCTAATATTCTGCCAAGGCTTTTCAAGTTCTTGTATTTCCTTCAGAAGTCCATCGACTGCTGATCTAAAGCACAAACTAAAAAAATATGTTGGATCAAAGTACAACCAAAAAAAAAAAAAAAACAAACTCTCTGACACGCAAACACTGCAGCAGTTAGCTTTACAAAACGAAAGTGACTTCTTTGGAAGGCTGCAAATGTCTTTATTTTATGGATTTTCTCAAAGGAAAAAGCGAAGCAGGTCACGTCCTCCTCCAACAAACCCCTTCGAAATCCAATTCAGACAAAAGGGCACTCTATAATCAATCATAAACGAAAAAAGAAAAAAAAAAAAACGAAACAAAAACAAACAACATTCCCCAAACGTTTGAGTTTTAGACAGTGTCTGCTTCGACTACCAATTTAAAAAGACCTGAGAGTCAGAGATAAAAATAATCACACACGCACACGCACACACACTGATAAACACCCGGATAGCGAAAAACATCCTTTTCTTTTCCGGGTTCTGCAACTTCAAGTGGTCTTGTTAACGTGTTATATATTGATAAAGTATTATATCGAAATGGCATGACCTTATAGGAAGAAATATACGATGGTTGCAATGATAATTATTCGTTTCCAGGGAAAATGTTTATTAAAAAGGGAAATAATGTAGCAAATTTCAAAAAAAATTCAGGGGGAGTCTTTTTGTGAAACACTTGATGTGTGGGTGCTGTTCTCTGTGAGATGTGTGCGTGTGGGCCGCTGGGTATCTGTGAACATACCTTCCATTGCGCATGTCATGCTGTCTTATGTTTTTGATGAAATGGACCTTCTTAAAACTCTTTGGTCGGGGTGAACCAGATAAAGTCCGGCATCTAGATAAAAAAAAAAAGCAGCATCAACACCGTCCATCAGAAAAATAAATACCGATATCCTTCAGGCTACACAGAGCAAATCCCAGCTAATCTGCTTGATATAAGCATTAAAACTCTATTCTTTTTTTTTTTGTGATCAACTTTAGATTAACAAAAAAACATCCAGGGAAGGGGACAACAGACATAAATCAGTTAATAATTTTACAAAGCAAAAAATGTCGGAAGATAAACATTTCCAAGCATCAGTGGTACTAGGTTTAGCCTTGTTTTAAAGTATTTTAAGGAGATGTTTTGCGCACAAGATACTATTCTTAACATTAACCTGATTTTCTGTAAAGCTGCTGTGAAACATTTGTGTATTGTTAAAAATGCTATAAAAATTTTTTTTTTACGTGACTTCTGACCTTAGGTGCTTTTCCTTACACTTACTGCTATTGTTTCTTGCTCTTAACAATTTATTTATTTACAGCTTTATTCTAGTGTGACTAACTTGAAGCACCTTTGCTAAATCAGAATATGTCTGAGTCTTGTTAAAGAATAAATACAACAATTGAGTTAAACATAAATGCGCAAAATCCTCCAGAACGGCGCTAAAATATAAAAATGCTTTTAATACATCACTTTTCAAGTAAAAAGATTTCCATAACGTCAACTGAAAGAACAGTTAGATGGGTTACCCGAGCAATGATTTATCGCAATCTGTCAGAATCACACACTTAACCCACCAAGTATCGCCTCTGGCCGTTGAAAGGTTTTAAGGGAAAACAATTACAATACCTTCGTAGAGGGGCATTCTCCTCAATATCCTCCAGAGTCTCCAGTGAGGAACGCTGGGATATTAGTCGCCGCCTGCAAATGAACAACAATAGGGTAAGATTTTCTAGTGCTCCGTTTAATAAAACCGCAGTCATGAATTCATAGCATTAAGTTCATATATTTATATATCCCTTAAACGAAATAAAGATGTGTAAATGAGCTTATTTTTAATGTTGCAAGCAAGACTCAGACGCCAATCTTGCATGTGCCATGACCAACACACTTACTCAACAATGAATCATTTCACTAGTTTTTAACCACACAATAGGCTTATGCACGAAAATAGCAACTACAGAATTTCACACGCCACCTATTGAGTCAAACATACAACCAACTTATGATGATTTAGCACGTTGCCAAACAAAGCTTGATTGAGTGCACTGCACTGTGTGCTTTAGAGCATTACTTCAAATTCAGGTTAAAGTTTCCCATCGACACCAAACCTGTTGCAGCACAAGCGTTCCGACTTTGTTATTTTCTTGATGTAATATGAGATCACACACACAGAATGTTCCAGAAACAAGCCCCTGTAAGAGGATAAGTCGTGGCTCCAGCAGAGATTTCCGTTACACTTTCACATAACACATTCCTTCTCACAAGCTGAGGTAATAACGAACATCTATTAGTCTGCTGATAAGGTACAACACACCGGGGAGGCTGAGAAAAAGCCTCATAAGCAACATTTGTTTCTATTTCGAGACGTTATCATAAGCGGTTTTTTCCCTTAAAGCTCACACACTCTGAGCTGAAGTTCTTCATATTTGCTTTTCAAAAGCAGAGAGCGGCGCTGAAAAGCAGGTCAAGCATGGCCTTGTTGCAAAGACCTGTATCTGTGGAAACGTGGGCTGAAGAATGCTTGCGTTCCTGCCAAATAAGCTCTGAAACCAGACCAATAACAGACACCTGATAAGAGTGTGACCACTGCAAAGTACACTGTTCATTCAAGCTCTTCCCATTCATGTCGAGTCACCTTTATTTTTATAGTGCTTTCTAAAACTTAAATAACGATTCGGTGATTTAAACGGTACTCAGTTCTGCTGTAAAGAAGCTCTGGACAGACAGTCATTATTCGGCTGAAATCAGTTTATTGCTGATTGAGTCTGGTTTAATAACTGTGTAAAGTTCTTCAGTTATGGAATGAGCTTAATACACCTTTAAAGAAGCTCTGGAGACAAATCCATAGAACACTCATCATCCAATACAATTGTCTGTGCGGTCAAATTAATATTAGTAACAAATATTAAGTGTCCAACTAAGAAAGCAAAAAGGTAAAAGTGGCCAAAAAAAAAACAGACTTTTAATCAGAAATAGAGCAAAACAGTGAAATATTATTACAATTTAAAATATTGTTTTTTCATTTAAGTATGTTCAAAGTGCTTAATATGTAATTTATTCCCGTGAAATTTCAGCAGCCATTACTCAAATAATCCTTTAGAAACCATACCAACATGCTGATTTGCTTCTCAAGAAACATTTCAACGTTTCAACAGTTTTGCTGCTTATTTTTGTGGAAACAGTGATACAGCGATTCTTTGAAGCTTTAAACAGTATGATAGAGAGTTAAACAAAAAGTGAACACACTCGCAGGATATGCATTTTGAGAATACAGAAATGTCCATGCAAAATACAATGCTATAGCAATCAGTTTGCCAAGAACACAGTTTACGCATAATGAAGCATTTAAGGAACGACTGTTTTACGTCATTGTAAAGGCCTTTACCTTGATAACAATAATCATCCATCAAAACTACTACCACCATTAGCGTGACACTAGTTTTCCTTAACAAAGAGATGTAGTTTGCATATCATATGCTTATGCAGTGGCTGGGTGATTTAGAAAAATACAGCTTGGGCTGCTCCAAAACAATCCTGGAACGAGAGAGGTTGTACTTTGAGGCCAAATTCACACTGAAATGTATAATTTACTGAAATCTGGATATGAGTGCGTTTATTTGCCGGGTCCTTGGGCTGAACACTTTCTAGAAGTAGTAGATCAAACAAATTAGCAGAAACACAATGATGTCTCTTGACTGAAAGACAACAAAATCAAATGCAATCACAAGAATGACATTAAATATCAATTTGGCATTAAAATAACAGTTTATATAAGTAAACTGAATAAGTGATAAGACAAAAAAAGTTGCTCTGTTTGGGTAAATGGGTAGCCATAGGCAATCGTAAGATCCTATCTGCATCTATATATTTTATTAAAGTGAGCATCAACTCATGACATGACATTTAAGTCCCAGGAAACAACTAAACAAGGCCATAAGCCCAGGCCTCCACACCTGACTTATAATATAACACCAGAGAGCACCAAATCCAGCACAGGCTGCCTACATCAACACCCTAACTTTATTCTACAAGACGATCTTAAAATATGCTTCCATGCAGCGTAACTGAACCACTGTTAGTTTTGTGTCATTCCTGACAAACATCTTGGCCCAAAACATACTCCATGGTAATACTAGAATGCAATGCTTCAAGCTAGAAAAGCTTGATTTCATGCGGTGTTGTGTTCCAAAAAGTGTCAGAACCAAATTCTAAACAAAACAGAACTACTCTCCTTTCTTGGTTTGCTGAAAGAGGGTGCTGTACTAGTGTCTACATCCCGATTCATACACTGCTGTGGTATAGGGCTATTATATGGTTTCCTTTCGAAGTAAAACTTCTCTTACGCGTTTCTGGCCTCATTGTGTTCTTTCATTAAAAACGGCACATTGTTGAATTTTGCTCTTACGGGAAGGAATCGAAACCTCAAAACGCTCGTCTCGGTTCCAAAAGTTGTCTGAATCTTTGATCCTAGAGGAGCGAATGAAAAACAGAGCTGTGTATTCTGGGTGATTATACTTTACGCTGTCGGAACGGTAAGAAAACAATGGTCAAGACCAGACCAAACTAAATGACCTCAGTCAAAACATCAATACGCAACATGCCTTATGTTTATGAAAGGCTTTTCAATGCACAAGGCTGTAGCAAAGACTTTTATTGTTTTGCAGTTTATCTATAACAGGAATTACAAGCGTCATCCATTGATAGTCAAAACACACAGGCCTCCACCATGCAAAAAGTAGCTTTCTAAGTAGCTTTTTTTAGTTAGTCGTTTGACTTGTAGCAGCAGCAGAATCTCACTTTATGCACATTTCCCACCCTACCGATGAATCCAAAAGCATGCCATCCTTTATTCGTGCCACATCTGCTTGCCATTACACAACAGCATTTCCTTTACCTCAAGTCTTAAAACACCGCCGTTCATTGTTTTAAGTAACCGGTGGGGATCTATTCCCGTAAAAGTCCTGTGTTCCTAAAAACTCTCCGAATAAAAACAGAGCAACAAGCCACAGCAGCCCATGTTTTTTTTTTTTTTTTTTTAAATCATGTCTTGGCCTGAATTTGCCTGGTTGCAATTCCCACCACATCCGATACTGGTTTTAAGTTCTGGTTTAAAACCTTATCCTGATTTCATTTATTTCGCTGGGGGAAAAAAAATGTCGGCATAATCACTCAGCGATGGCAGCTAACCGCACAGCACAAAGGAAAAAGGACACGGTCCATCCAAAACATGACTTGTTTTAATGGTTATGGAACGTATCCAATAATGAGCCTGGAGGAAATGTCAGTGTTTTGTTAAGAATAAATTAGGTGCAAAGCTTAAAAATATATCAAAATATGTGGAAAAAGCGAAACTATGATATTTAGGACACATCAAATAAATGTAAATAAATGAATTTATTTCCTGGCTTTGTGTTCCTGGCTATTAGTATCTACAATTTACTTCATAATGGACCTTATAATAGATTGCGTTCTGTAACACCAAGTGGGATAAAAATGATATTAGGTATTAGTATATTAATATTAATATTAGTATATTAGGGCCAACAATAATCCTCACAATGGAAACTGTTTAACACTTATTTTATACAACATGGTGCGATATAGTCACGTTTTCCCCCAGAGTAAAATGGAATGTGGTATTATAGTGTAAATTACAGCCAGACCCTTGGAATATTTTGAGCCCTCTACTTAGTTGTCTTGGAGGACCATGCAATTGTGAGGCAAGATTAAAGTCGGCACTAGAAAGATCCAGGCAGATGTATAGCCACCCATTAGAGCTCAGGAATTACATAACACCGGACTCTTCACACGGTTAGACCTGACAGGGTTGCAACAATGCTTTTGTCTGGGCCGCCCCATCGAGGCAGACTTAACAGAAGGCCCTGAAGAACAGGATCATATAGGGTGTGTGTGTGTGTGTGTGTGTGTAAATTTTGTTCTGTAAGGCCTGTGCCAGCACATGAGAGACAGAATTACACTGCTCACTCTCTATTCCCAGGCTGCTCTTGGCAGTGCTTCTAAAGATTTTGGTCTTCCTGGTGGAAAGTGGCAGCCCATGCAGGAGGGGGTCTGTGAGAGGAAGTGGAGGTCAGAAGCAGGGAGTGGAGGAAGGGGAAGAGGGGAGTCAGGGCAGAGACTGGGCATCCTGCCTGGAACCTGGGTTTGTTTCTAGCAGCTGCCCGTTTAGAACAAGTCCTACACTGTTTAAAGCTCAAGTATGTCATGTTAAAATACTTTCTCCTGTCTGAGCTTAATGTGCAGAGATGACTATAAAAAACGAATCGGTGAAACCGACGGTACGAATGGCAGCTGGAGCTGCTAGAAATTCACCTTAAACAATAAGGTAGGTACGTTTTAGCTTTCGCAATTTCAAAAACAAGTTATGTTATATATAATACTACGCTATAATACTATAATCTGTATCTTTTCCACAAGTGCGGTGCAGTTTTCCACATGCGCACCATTTTGGTACCACATCTGAATAAAAATTAATTTAAGAACTTATGTCGTAACATAAAGTCACAACGTACATAACTGCTAAGAAGAAACTGTTATTTCAAGGAACAGCCATCAAAAGTGACGTGTCAAAAGGAACTTTAAATTTATAATTGATTTATTGTGTTACTGAACTTGCCATTAACCAATTAACTTTTTTTTTTTTTGCAGTGGAAGTTAGCTTTTAGTAGGTTGACTCCCGTGGAGACGTACTCAAATAATATAGTAAGTTCTGGGGTGGGAATACCCATTTAGCTTAACCAATTGTAAACTATGGGTATTTTGGGAGACCTGTTTAAAAACCATCATTATTTTTACCACTCTTTTTGGGTGGCTCAAAAATTATACTCTTCACTGTTAAGAGAAATTACGTGTTGTGCAGTTGATCAAAATCAGTTGGAGTACAAGCCTCGCCACTAATAAAGTTTACTGAGACATCTTGAAATTAAATGTGTTTTTTTCAGAATGTACCGTATATACCTACAGGCATTACGATTGAAGTGTCCCAGAATTCTCTGTAAGTGATAAAGTTCAAAATAAAAGTTGCCGTTTCTATCTGACCTTGAATTTTAGTTATTTTATTTTATTATTTTAAACTATCCCTATATAGTAAGGATAATTCAGACATATTACATTTGTCTGGAGTCAAAACAGTTTTTTTAGATGTTGGGACATTTTCTGACCCTTGCACAACTAAACCAACAGGACACATAATTACTGTGAAATGAAGCAAGATTTAGGTTTCAGGTCAGATATTAACAGTTACTGCCATGAGAAAACAGTTGTGCATAATATTTCTGTAATGTGTTGTAAGTCTGGTTCACTCTTTCCTTACATACACCATAAAAAAAACAATGCAATATCGCATACTATCTACAGTCACAAAAAAAAACATTCCCTGCTGTCTCTCTGGCTCCAATACAAAGCGACTGAACAAAGGACACCCAACTTGCAGGCATGGCGTTTGCTGTCTCAAATTACAGCACGTTCATATGGTCACATAAAAGCAGGTGCAGAAGGTGTGTGTGTGTGTGTGTGTGTGTGTGTGTGTGTGTGTATGCTAGAAAGAGAAAGTAAAAGATACTGTAACCTGAACGTTAATGACTGTAGATTTGGTTGAGCTTCGCATGCCTTTAAAGCAACAGTTAGAGCAACAGACACCAGTGCTGTGGCTGTTTGGCTGAGATTGAAATGTTGTGGTTATGTTGGTTGGAACTGAAACTAATGTGCCTGGCAGATACTTCAGTGTTGCCACCTGCTCATCTCTGATTAGACACAGTTGTCACTACGAACATGCTAAATATATGATCCTGGTACTTCAGAGATACTGGCTGCTGTGTGTTTTTCCTCACAGGGCATCTTTCGAAACACTGGCCATATTAATACGTATATAAACAGTTCTGAAAATGAGAAAATAGCGATTCATTAAAAACATTTGCCGAGTAAATATAACCATTAGTGATTCAATAAACGCACCGTGATGTTAAAGGTAAGGATAACTTTTGAATACTCGTTGTTTTGGTAAAATGTTTTGGTAAGCACGGGTGAACTGAGAAACTCATTCACGCAAACTGTGTCACACGCAGTCTCCTCAGAACACGGGTCACTTAGGATATTAATGAATGAACGATGTACTATAGAAAAGTCTGATTGGAGTTTATTGATTTGTTTTTTCAGGGATTGTGTTTAATGTGTCTAATGGGGCCATTAGTTCAATGGCAGCTAATCTCCCATTTCAATAAAGTCTAAGTAATCCCTCACTTCACAGCTTCTATAATGTGTATTTCTCCAAAAATATACCTGCGTCCCACCTCGGCAGCAATATTGTGAAACAACTTTGCAATAGAACAAAAAGTACACTGTATTTAGTGTATGCACATAAACATTGTGATGTACAGTATTTACGTGCACTGTCTAAATTTAACTTAACCATAGGAAATAGTCTTCATATCAGAGTATTTAAATGCTAGTACTTTGCAATTACTATTTTACGTAATAATTTTATATTAAAGAACTGTATTTATCACAGACGGGTGCCCCCAAAACTATTTGGACACTTACACCACAAAATGCATGAACGTAATTCTAGTAAATATTCTAAAAATGCATTCATTTTAGAGAAAGATAGATACTGGTTTACTTCTCACATGAGATAAATGCATATAAAGTTCAATGCAATTGATATACTGAATAATATGTGTTTGGACAGACGCGTTGTAGTAGTAAATGTGGAACATATTCATAGTTTATGTGAATGAACTGCATAACGTGGAAATAAACTTGAGAGGTGATATCATAAATCTTCTGAAAATCAGCTTGTCATTATTTGGTTTAAAAGTACTTCCAAAAACGGTTCATTCATTTCTAGAATCATTTGTTTTCGTATTGCACTTGATTTCCATTTTTATTAGGTCGTCAATACCAATGCAACTGAGCTAAATTTAAAGGATTCAATTTGTTGGTGCATATTTGCATAAGCAAGTATTGATTAACACAAATGGATTTGCACGTTAATAGTCCGTGGAGCACCTTACTGCATTACTGTTGTAATTAAACGACCTGTCCTCATCCCAGTGCATAATGTTACCTGGATCTCTGCAGTTCCAGGGCTGAGTTGGCTATCTGCCCTCCCTCCAGACAGCAGTAGTTCTGGCTGGACTGCCTGGAGTAGGACACGGGCAGGATTCCCTGAGTGTACGTCTGAAGTCTCCCTCTCGTAGCCGGCGGAACTGCTGAAAAGGGGGAGCTGAACACGGACTGGAGCACCTGAGAGCCGCACACATCCCCCTCCGCATCCGCTCCGCACGCTGGAGGAGGAGGAGCAGCAGCAGCAGCAGCAGAGGCAGAGGCGGCCGCGCTGGGACCCGTGATCCCAGCCATGAAACCAGCAGCTCGGGCGCTGCTGAGAGCCTGGTTCGCTGCCGCGGCCAATGCCTGCTGGCCCACTGCAGAAACCAGGCTCTGTCTAGTCCTGGAGCTGTCCTCGTCCTCGGTCTGATTCTCCCCGTCATCCTGCACGGGTCGTCCGTCCAGCGAGATGTTGCTGAGGAATGAGAGCGCAGCTTGTCTCCGTCGTGGATCTATTACGCGCTTCCGTGTGTGCTCCAGACCGGAGTGCTTCATCTGCAGCGCGCTCGCCATTAGCCGCGGGATAGTGCGTGTTTGTCAACGGAGAGGGTTCATGGTGCTTGTTTGGATATGGGGTGAAATTGGTGGTCAAAGCGCCATGGCGTTGGCTTTTAAGTGCCTGCTGTGTTTTACTGTGTGTGTGTGCGTGTGTGTACAGAAAAGCAGGGTCACGTGTGTGCAGTATTGTGGCAGCAGGAGCTTTAGTCTGACCAATGGGGATTCATGAGAACAAGGCGGCGTTCCAAAACACAGCGAGCCGCCTAACTAGGCAGCATCCGTAGCGGTTTTGGAATTGAGCTCCAGATTCTAGACATCACGTCGGAGAGCGGTTTAGTTCATTGAGTCGATGCTAAAAACGCTGTCTACTTAAGGCGACTCGGTACGTTTTGAAACACAGCCTGCGTGTTTTCCCCTCGCCTTCATTTTTGTTCCGCCCTTCTGGGCTACTTGGACAGGACATTAAAAATTACATAAAAGTAAACATTTTCGGTACGAACAGTCCGAGGTAGCGCGATATCTTGATGCCCTTTTAGATATCGTTACTGTGCGTTCAAATAGCATTTTAAACGGCTGGAAATAGACTTGCACGCTTCTTAAGACTTTTTAAACATTTAATAAGCAGCCTTTTGAGTTTTACTTGGGTGCTTTTACACACCTGCGTACCCTCGACTTGCAAAGAGCATTCGCGCTCAACGAAATTATAATATTAAAATGTGCGTCGTGTACGTATTTCCAACTGCATTATGTGTCAATGAAGCTGCAGTTTAGCAATATATTCAATTTAAATGTAATAGCAAATAAATGATAATCGGATAGGCTACTTTAGATGTGCTTTAGTGGGTTTTAGACGTCGAAATAATAATGAAACAAAATATTTTAAATTAAAGCGTTTGTTTTGAAATGATCACAAAGTGTATTACGTCTATGCGAAATAAAGTACACTGCAAACATACTATTTAGCATACTTAAATATGACATTGCAGACCGTATTTAATATTTTAAGTTGGGTTGTCCTGCTGGGTAGGCAGTCTATGATGATTTAGTAACTGAAGTACACACACACACACACACACACACACACACACACACACACACACACACACATAGCTTGCTCTCACTTTGATATAATACAAATTATTCAAAGTACTCAAACTCAACGATTTCAATTTGTTACGATACAGATTTGCACACGCATGGATGACAGTACTTTTTCCAGTAGAAAGAGCTCGTTAAAGCTTTCAGTTGATATAAATATCTCAATTTCTTATCTCGAAACGTTCATGGACTGTAACTGTTTTTTAAAGACAGTCCTTTTAACTGAAGTTATTTTCAACATCACTACGCCATCTAGTGGCAAACCAGGTTATGTGCATAAGCCCAGAAGTGATGTGCGACTAAATAATGATTTCTTCATGGCGTCCACTAGATGGCGCCAGAATGATGCCTAAACTGTCATATTATTATTATTATTTTTTTTTTTTACAAAAGAAAGTTGTGCGATTGAGCTGGATTCCAGTGATTAAGTGAATGAGGGGGTGATATAAACCAGTGATCAAATATTATATAATTCATTCGACATTTGTAACAGATACTCGGGAATTCTTTCTCAATTGCTTCCCTAGTTTACAGTAGGTGTTCATGAAGGGAGTTAAGTAAAGAAACGGACGCAGTTTGGGAATGCTGTTGTTTTTATATCACGTACACAGCTACACACGTGAAGATAGCTGCTCCTGTCTCGAACTGTTTCACGAGCTCGCGTAAACTGGGTGACTACATGGAATATTTACATGATTTAAATAAAGCAGATGCAAATGTGGACTACAACGCCCATGCTCCAATAACGGTGGGTGGTCCCTTCGCTCCGTCATCTGGTCAGAATTCTTCCCCACTGATAACCTTCCTCGGTCAGAAGCACTCAGGTCAATGACATTATTCTAACATGCCGAGTTAACCATGTTATGGTAACGACAGATGCTCAAGCGAAGAAATACGCAAGCAACTTTTTCACCACAGAAGCTGCTTAGTGATTTTTTTTTCTCTCTCTCTCTCCCTGCATGAATCTGCATGTCGGCCATTGTTTTCAAGGACAAAAAAAAAGTTGGAAAGCCACTATAAACGTCACTAAAACAAGACCCACTTTCATTTCCGCTCCTAATATGACAGATCCTCAATGGCTTGCACTTTCTGTGCTGTTTTATTACTTCCTTGGTCTCACAACGCACCAAAATATTGCAACTTTTCACAGTGGTTTTTTTCAGGCCGCTCTGTCACGAGAAACAATAACGTAACTCCAGGCCAGGTTAATCTTATTCCAAAATCAGTGGAGCAGAGCACAGACCTCAGACTCTGTGTCCCTGTGTGTGAAACGCAGCACTTCCTGTGTTTGTGTGGGGTTTCCTCCCCCTCAAGTGATTTTGGCACCTTATCGTGAGTCATGATGCACACGGTGTGGCAATTGCTTGAGGAAAAAAAAACAAAAATATCGCTGATGGTTTTCTGACAGCGGACGGTTAGGTACACGAAGCTGGAATAACCGGGATCTCGTGGAACTGAAAGTGAAAGCGATTTATCAGAACTATCAGTCTTTTCTTATCAGCTGGGTTCAGGGAGTAAAGCGTGATTCATGTGATGCGACTAAAGTTTATTTTTAAATGCATTCATTTGGGTGAGCGACTAGGAGTCGCGTGATATCAGTCAGTTTCCTTACCAATTTAAGTAGTGATTTATATGCTTCCAGGAGCCTGATCGGAGTGACGGATAGCTGCTTCTGCCCTAACGCCACCCGGCCTGGTGCTGAGCGTTCTTGTTGTTGCTTCTCCGTGGTCAAGAGGGCAGAGGTGGCCGGAGAAGAAGGAGATCTGCGGTCAGATGCTAGGATTGATGAGTGAGTTTTTTAGGGGGAACTGCGAGGAAGTCCATCTCCAGCCCACCCGTGGGCCACGGCAGCCCCACATCAAACGGACCAGCTCCGCTGTGATGTATGGCGGCTGCGCTGCACTTTCAACCAGAGTCGAGAAGGTCCATCAAGGGATTTATCTCAAGGGAGGATGAAAGGAGAAGCAGAGGCGTCTGCCAAACAAAGGCTCGTGGGGGCCAACAGTACAGGTCAGGCCTGGCCCTCAAACCCAAGAGATTTATATTAGTCCACTTTAGCTGAAGACACATTCTGGGCAGAGACGGGCCGAGCGGATACTACATATTGGAAAAATGATGATAATATTAAAATGTGCGTACGAAATGCAGCAGGTTTTATAGAGTGTAAGCCGTCGTGTAAATGAATTGTAGATATTTATAAATTGTCATACATGACGTCTAAGTCCTCTTATAAATAATGCTGGAGAATTATCGTGCACAATATATTGCATGATTTGTGATTGGTGCTTCATGTAAATGTAGAAAAATACTTTTTTTATATTGTTAATAGTTAATGATTTACTTGATTGTTCATTGTTGTCCGTTATGTATTGACCCCACGGTAAAAACTAGAGCTTTGATCATAAAAATATTGTCTCAATTTTTATGGCTCGGTTTATTTTCTCTCTGAGTATGAACTTTATATTCTTTTATCATAATGGTATCAAATATGATACTCTACGCAGAACACATGATTTATTATATATAAATGATATTATATGGAGCACCCTTATAAACCAGCAATTTGTAAAAAATTGATATAATATTAATATTAATA
>NC_056714.1:10764588-10854220 GCF_018831695.1 Puntigrus tetrazona
CACGATTTCAAAATCAAGAATTTTGTTTAAAATGAACCTTGCTGGCCTTTTAACCATTTACCGTCAGTTTTTGTTGTATCTTTTAAGATCTTTTAGTCCTTACTTTATATGGGATCTGGCCAGTCTATCAGGCTATTCTCTAGCAGCTCATTTTGTTTTTCTGATAACAAATCCAGCGCTTCCTGTTGGTTGGAGCCTTTAGTATCGCTGAAATGCCCACGCTTGTTTCCAGCATCCTGCACCGTGAGGTGCTGAGATGAACCGCCAGTATTCATTTCACTGACTAAGGAAGGATTGTTTTCTACTACTGATTTGCTTCATGCCTGTTTGCAAATCCATTTCTTCAGGTGTATTTTTGCTGTGTCGTTCCATTTTATTACAGATAACTCACTCATGAGCTTTCATTTGTTTTTGTTTTCATTTTTGCAAAATCCATACATAACCTTGTCAGCTTGGAAAGCTAACTTTTTGAGGTGTAGGTATAGTGTCTCATCTGACAGTACAGCCACGCTTTGTGTCTTTTTCTGTGTGACAGGTGTCAGAAACAGCTGCCCATGCACACTGCCACTCTCTCACACTTGAGATGTCAGATCATATAGTTCTTCACTTTGCATGTATATTGCAACACTCTCTAATTAATACAATATTGATAACAGTAGCATCGGCTTTTTGTGATGCAGCCCTTTTAATGCAATATTTGTGTATGTGTTTTTCAGGTCCTGGGTTGATCCAGAATGGGGAAACAATGCTCAATGGTGTCTCATCACAGCCAGCTCTAGCAGGAAGCAGAACAATTGCAGCGGAACATGAGCAGCCCAGCACGCTATCGAGGTACGAGCATTTTTCTTCCAAACAACACACATTTATTTGTATTTGTAATTTCTACTACTGTCACTCTGTGTAATATTAGCTTGTTTTTGCTGTTGCACATTAGAAATGGATATACAAATCCATAAAATAAATGAATAAATACATACTTGGCGATATTACATATAGATTCCTGTCAAATGAATAACTGGCTTGCTTTTTGAAGACCGGTTTTCCGCTTCATGAACCATTTTTGTACACGCCCTATTAATTTCTGGTCATTTTTCACTTTCTGTTTTGTTTTTCACTTTCTTTATTTTCCTTATTTACGCATGCAGAAAACTCATCAGAGTGTACTGCAGGTGCAGCAGAGCTGCAGAGGCCTGCTACAGGCCAATCACTACGACATGGACATGATCCTGATCAAGCGCAGAGAAAGTGGCGTTCACTGGCAGCAGCTTATGCTGAGCATAAAGACCGCCCCAAACTGGTCAATGCCTCGAGTAGCTTTCTGCCAAGACACGGGAGGTCAGTGATACAGTCATTTTGACCTCTTGTCGTGGGCCGCTAGTCTTGTCTTATTTCCTGTGCCTTTGTCTTCTATCCTTTGGTCAGTTATGATATAATGAAAGAAGATAAAAGTATTATTTATTTTTAGTTATTTCTCATTTTTCCTAATTCGCAGTATTTTGTGGACACTTACAGTATAATTTAAATATAAGTCACACATGATATTATTTGTATTACTCATATAGTTATATTATTTAGTTATAAAAGTATTACATATGGTTGCGCTTATAAACTAAAGTCATAACTGTTTCATAAAAATTTTAAATCATCATGAGAAATTAAAGCTAGGAGAAAAATCATACTATGACAAATGTATTAACTGACTTATGTCTCGTAATTTTTTTCATAATTTCTACTGTTTATAGTTTTGACTCTGTTTCAATTATAAAAGTGTTCTACCTTCTTTATTATTTTGTATATATACTCACCATCACTTCTAGTTTATACTTTAAACTTTTATCTATACACTACTTTTTTTATATCATAATCATAGTAATAGTGGTTAGAAACAAAGAAATAGAATAGTGGAAATAAATTAGTTAGATTTGTAATACTGATTATTGTAACATTAGTATAAAAAAATGAACTAAGAATAAACAATACTAATATTAATTTTATCATTTACTAATGCACTATTAAAATCTTAAGTTGTGTCTACACACTATTTAGTTAATGCACTTTAGCTAATATGAACTGTATTTTAATTAACAAAGATTTAATAAATATGTAATAATACTATTTTATTATTTGTATTATTTTATTATTTATAACTAACAATGTTAATAAACGACACCTTACTGTAAAGTGTTGCCAATATTTTTGCTTATATTTAATATGTATAACTATATGATTACCTGCAGTAGTGTGTAGTGTTCTAGCAAGTTTAGAACAGAATACAAACGAGAGGAAATATGATCATGTGTGGGTGACCGAGCACAATTAAACTTCAGAGTCCGACTACGCGACTCTATGATCAGCAAACACCTGAGCAGAAAGAGGCCTTCTCTCAAGGTACTGCCGACGTGACTCGCAATCAAGATCTCCAATGTCGTTCATCACAACATAAAAAAATTAATGCAACTTTGTTTTCTGTTTGAAGGCATGCACATTAGTTAAAGACGTTAACACACGCTCTTTCCTCAAATACTTGCACAGAAACAGCGTGAAATATGCCGAATGCTCAGACATGTCAGCCCCGAACAACAAGTCAAGAGTAAGACTGCCTTTATTTCAAAAAGCAGTTTTATGACTGGTTTGCTGGAGCAAATATAATCAGTATTTGATATTTGATTAACATTATTAGAAGAATATGACTCCAGGGTTTATATATGATCTTTGATTCTAATTTGATTCTAACTGGCGCCTCTGCAGACATCCTTACGAGTTACAGCTGGAAAACCGGTTCTGCACTTGGACCATGAGAAAGAGAAGGCTGACCAGGTGTCAGCAGGTGGTATGGTGGTGCTTGAACGCAGCTACCAAACAGGTTGTGCACTGGCTCAATCCTGAAGTGTACAGACAATTTAGGATGCTGTTTTTGACTCATGTCTAGTAATTATGCCTTATTTTGTCATAGTTTTTTGTGAGTATGCACCTGGAGACTGAAACATGGTGGTCGCTTGATGTTTATAATTGTACCACCCTACAGTCTAATTGAGATCATATATTATTTATGTTATAATAATAATTGACTGGTAAGCAGCTGCAGACCACAACAGCATTTCTGAGCCTTAAATAACAGAACCATGTCAGCTCAAGCATTCATGGTTTGTGACTGCTGCATGTTTTTAAAAGATAGTTCAACTTGTCTTATATCAATGTGACTTAAAAAAAGGGCAATGTATTTGTAGCTCTTACTAGCATCAATTTCCTTTTATGCTTTTGCCCTATTATAGTGAAAACAAGTATCGCCTAACAAATAGCTGAAAAATACCTCAATGCACATTTTGTGAAGTTGTGTAATTATGTCTGTTGCGTAATTACAGGTAGGGTTTCAGAAGTCTGTGGTACTGATGGAAGCTTTTCTGTTCCACAAGCAACGCTTGGTAATTGAGGAGGGAAGACTCTGTTTGACCACACACTGCTCCGCTCCGTGTACTGGTGAGTCCTTGTCCTGATTGCCACCCCCAGGCCTCGTGATGAGGGTGGCCCACGTTCTTTAACACGCAGTAACATTTTGTCATACTGAAATTAGTGTATGAACCTGCAAACAACACGAACCTGGTGATTGGTTACTTTAAATGAAATGACAAGCGTGAGATTGAGCACTTTAGAGATCTCACTCCTCTAGTGGATGCACACAGATGAGACAATACATGCTACACAAACCTAACCTGAAGATTTTGTTTGTTCCTTTAACTGCTGTGCCATGTAATTTTTAAAAGCTTTATTCATAAGATTAGAATAACAACAAAAGCAAAACATGCGCATATATCGGAGTTTCTGATCTTCTCCCATCATTTTGATTGTTTTTTTTATAGGGCTTTGGAATGGGATCCATGATACAGGGAGAGTTTTACCTGTCCACACACTCACAGGATCCACTATACACTACACACAGGAACTGCTGAAAGAAGCAACAAAGGGGATTCCAGATTACAGCTAAGGTATGTCTCAATTATAGAGACATTTTATATTAGTGCCCACTGTAAACTGAAACAGAATGCTTGTAAATCCAATATGAACATATTCTATTGTAACTGTTTATTGTATAATTAATTCATCTCTGTTGCCTTTATACTTTTCCTTAATATGCTATATACTTATATATATATATATTGTTATATATATATATATATATATATATATATATATAATGAAGGAAAAATATATTTTATGTCAGTTTAGTTTCTGAGACTAATATTCCCTTTTTTAATTTAGTTAAACGACTGAAATAGACTTAATATTAAGTTTAAAATTAATTAAAAATAACTAAAATAATGTATTTACAGAAATAATAAAGAGGAAAACTACTTAGACATATTGAGGAAAATAAAATGACAAGGTTTAAAAAAGGTCTAAAAATATGAGCTCCAAAATTTACATATAAAAGTTTTAAAAGTAGGAATATATTTATAAAAGTATTACTAAAGTAACATTTTATTTTATTTAAAGAAATTAGGAAATTATTATATTATATTATATTAGTATTATATTATAATATATTATATTATATTATATTTAGAGTAAACTAAACGTAGTTAGTCCCAAGTTATTACATGACTGCGATTGTCAGCATGCTGCAGGTTTACAATCTGACAGCAAATCCCACAACACACCTCTCCGATTATGCTTACACTCAGATCGGCGCCTCATTCAGAATCAGTGCAGCTCTCCATAGCTCCTCTCCCTCTCTCTCTCTCTCTTTCTCCCTAACAGACCGTAAAGAGCGGGTAAGGATTGTTGATCCAGCCTGGCTGATGGTTTTTGTGAGAAGGGCCACGCCCATGCAGGCGTAGATTCAGAAGTCGGTCATATCAGTGGACAAACGCTGCCGCGGACTTTTCCTCACGCATGGACAAGTACTGTTTCCTGCTCGGAGAATGCGCTCAGCCTGTCCACTGACTCTCACCAAAAGCAGGTGAGAGGGCTGGGAGAGTGGGTGTGTTGTACCTGCATGAACTGTATGTTTGAGTCATGCCAATCACAGTAATGTAGCAGAAGGAAGGTGATTTCTTGACCATCAGAAACATTTTTGGTGGATTTCAGGTAAAGATCTGCAGTTGGACATCATTCGACCAGTGCGCTCCTGGTGCAGAGTATCAAGCTCAGAGACGCCAACCATAGACTCAAGCTGAGGAGAAGCATAAATCAGCCCGCAGAAAAGAGTATGTCTTTTAAACACAGATTATATGATATCGAGTCAGCGCGAGGAAGTGCCGAAGGAGAAGTCGTCGCTTCATCTAAATAAAGTCTCAGCTTTGGTTACTTCTTTTGTGTTTTGAGGAAGCTGACCCATAAATATCACCATACTAAAGTAAACATGATTTTTTTAATACTGGAATGAAACCATCCTAGAGGTAGTATTAGCTTTAAAACGAATGTTCAGATAATAGGGTTCTGATGTAATGGGTTATTCTATTACCTCTCTCTTTCCAGGTTTATAATGCACGTGAGCTCATTTCAGACCGAGAGAAGCATATGTGAGAGACCTTGCAGGGTGTGTAAGCATATAAGTACTGTTATCACAGCTTGTCTGGTGACGACCAACATTTAGAGGGTGTGGTGCACCAATGTCCACTTTGGACAGATCACAAAGCTCCTGGCGCTGATAAATGTATTCGCTGCAGTGCAGCCTAACAACAATCCAGTTCATCCAGGAATAGCTACTCAGTTTGATCTCTTGAAAAGACTGGAGTGTCATTAAACACTGACCATGTTTACATATGCACCATTTTTTGAATCCAAAAGCGCCCCAATTACCATTGGAATATTCATGCAATTTGGAATACACATGGTAATCATATTCTGAAAACTAATACATGTGCATTCTTTTTCTTTCATTCTCTTTTGGGAAAAAAACAGCTGTCTGGGATTCGTTATTACATGCAGTTTCTGCAATTTAATCAGGTCATTTGTTTTCATTCGCATCCTGGACAATAAAGCATATACCAAACCGTAGGGTCATCTCAAAGGGTGTCTGTTTATTGATTTATGTTTACTGATTGAGGTTTGTAACAGCAATCAATAGTCATCACTAAGTTAGATCTGCTTGTACTATTGTAGGACCCAGAATTACTTTTGTTATGATGTTTGAGCTGGTTAATATTCAGTTCGGTTCATGTATATACTGGATAATATAACTACAACTCAGAATTTTGATTAATACAAAGTTAATACTAAAGGATTTTGGTCAACAGTAATTTTACATTTACATTTAGTTATTTGGCAGGCATTTCTTATCCAAAGCTACGTACATATTAAATGAGGTAGGTATATAGAAGCATATCAAACATAAGGCATATGAGTGTATAAGTGCTCTTGGTAGGTCTTTGTCTTGCCTAACTTGCAGACACAGGAAGCTTTTTTTTTTTTTTTTTTTTTTTTTTTTTTTTTAAACAAGAAAAGATAGGAAGGGTGGAGCAGGAGAAGAAAGAGAGTGCTATCAATGTTGAAGTCAAGTACTAGCATCATAACATGTAAACACATGAGTTGAAAATATTTAGAAGACTGCTAGTGACTCGCGCTGCCCTTTAGTGGCAATGAAGGTGATCGTTCCATTAGCGCAGGACAGATCCGTAAGAAGGGGTGCTCGAAGAGTGATTTTGCACCTGTAGAGAGCACACTGCAAGGCCGTACACTAGACAGAGCGTAAATTCTGGAAGGGAACATATGATTCAATTTTAAAAGAAATAGAACTGAAAATATAATCAAAACTGCAAATTACCCACGAATATGTTAATAAACAATGTAAGCACATACTTTCTGTTTAGATAACGGATGATTAAATCTGAAGAAGAAATTGTATTAACCAATAATATCAGAGCCAGCTAAGCCTAACAATGTAAAACACTGGAAACACAGAATGTATCCTTTGAAATTATAACAGTACTAAATCTGTTATCACAATGTTGAGAAAAACAATTCTAAGTGTGAGTGTGTGTTTTCAGACATATCTGTAGAGATGACTAGTGGTGTGGAGGAGATTCCTCCTGGGATTGGCTTCAATAAAGAGTACACATCATTTTCTGCAACATGGCAAGACCTGCACGTAGTTCCATCACAAGTCAGTATACCCTTATAAACTGCAATTTTATAATTGTAGTATTTCTAACTTCTTTATTTTACTGCTTCTCTACAGCCTCTTCTGTCCTTTTTTCAGCATTTTTCTTAAAGAACTGGAAAAAATATGAGCAGCTTCCAGAGGACGTGGGTCACTGTTTTATCACGTGGGTAAGTGTCGGTGCTAGAGATAATCTTATTAAGAAGTGCACCAGACTTGTGTAACATTACATTGATATTAAATCAGTACATTAGAAAACGTAAGTAGGTTGCACTTTTATTTGTCAGTCACATGCAAATGCTATTAATATTTTATGGTATATAATATTACATGGTATGTTTATTTAAATATTTTATATTATTTTAATTATTTCACAATTCACGATAATGTTTGTACTTCTTTTTGTCAAATATGATTCATTATTAGAACCTGATTGAACAGCTATATTACACTATTTATGAAGTATCTTCTTAAATCAGTGCTTATTTAATACTTTCTGATAACAGCTATCGTAAAAGAGATACTAGTTATTAGAGTTGAAAACAGAGCATCTTCATGTTCAAAATGTTCCAGTATTTTGTATGCTGCTTTATTTGTAGGCGGATAAGTTCCAGATGTATGTGAACTACTGTAAGAACAAGCCTGACTCCACTCAGCTGATTCTAGAACATGCGGGGCCCTATTTTTGATGTGAGTATTAAGAAAGCATGATAAAGTTGATTTGATTGTATGTAAGGACACATAATTCTGTTAAAAGTATTCCTTTACACATTTTCGATCCATTAAATTTTATTTATTTATTCAGATTATGTAAGACTTTTTGTGCGTATTTACAGAGAATGTGGGTGACACTGTGTATTTGTGGTAGTATTAGTGTGTATTAATGTGTATATACATATATTGGAACGCATATGTGTGTGTGTGTGTGTGTGTGTGTGTATGGCTGGCTCTGTGGTCTTTTAATCAGTTCTGTTTTTTAGCTGGTAGGTGGAGGTCTTAGAGAGAGGCACTTCCTGTGTGTCTGGGGGTGGGTGGGGGCTAGTGATGCCTCACTATTAAACTGTTGCCAAGCGATCAGAACAGACGGGACTCTTCTTTCAGGGCTGAGCATTGAAGAATGTCTGTAGCCTTTGAGATCTGCTTTTTGCAAAATGTCTATTGAGAAGCTATTAAGAATTAAAAAGCTAAATATTTTAAAAAGCTAATGTTTTAGGGTGTTTGCTTGAAAGCTATTTTTTGTTTCTAGTAAAAGACATTTGGTGTGCTTTACTGTATGTGTACAGGAAATCCAACAGAGACACAGGCTGGCTAATTCTATCTCATCATACCTTATTAAACCAGTTCAGAGGATCACCAAGTATCAGCTTCTGCTGAAGGTATGTGTACTACTATGCACTCTTCTTTTACAAAAAGCCATGCAATAATCAGATTTTGATGAAACACAAGCCTAGCACATATTATGCATTAAACCATCATAGACCCAACACAGACTAAACCTGGAACTATCCCAAACCCAGCACAGACTAAACCTAGGCCTATCACAAACCCAGCACAGACTAAACCCAAAACTATCTCAAACTCAACACAGACTAAACACCCTACACAGATTAAACCTACGACTATCACAAACCAAACATAGAAGCATTGCAAACACAGTATAAGCTATCACAAACCCATAAAAGAACACTGAAGAGTCGCAAATCTAAACATAGAACCATCGCAGACCCTGCAAAGACCCAACATGAAGTGCTATTGTTATGTTTGTTTATAGGAACTATTGACTTGTTGTGAGGAGGGTAAAGGAGAAATTAAAGATGGCCTGGAGGTTATGCTTAGTGTGCCCAAAAAGAGCTAATGATGCTATGCACCTCAGCATGCTGGAGGGTGAGTGACAAACATGTACACACAGACAAAGCTTAACCAAACCCATTACTTTTTCTTTAGTCTTTTATCATTCTTCAACCTCTCTTTCCTTTTTGCTCTCTCTCAGGTTTTGATGAGAACATTGAGTCTCAGGGTGAGTTGATTCTGCAGGAGTCATTCCAGGTTTGGGATCCAAAGACACTGATTCGTAAAGGGCAGAGAGAGGCACCTCTTCCTCTTTGAGATGTCTCTCATCTTCAGCAAGGATGTCAAAGACTCAAACGGAAGGAGCAAGTATTTGTACAAGAGCAAGCTCATGGTACGGATTTTACGTTAAGTTTGTTTAGTTATTTAAATAAAGAAATGCTTGCTTATGGGCTCACGGATGGCCATACTTTATAATGACTGAATTGTTTCATATTTGCTCTGCCTAGACCTCAGAACTTGGAGTTACTGAACACGTGGAAGGAGATCCATGTAAATTTGCACTCTGGGTTGGACGGACACCTACCTCAGACAACAAAATAGTACTAAAGGTACGATTCACATTGCAAATTAATACTGTACACATTTTTTTGGTACAGCTGTCGATTTTTTATGGCTTCTAATAATTACATTTTTTGCTTTCAAGTTTATTTTTAACTGGCATAGCATACAAGCATGTTTCATTGCTGAATAATTGCCTATCATCTCAAATTAAATGGATATTTCCATTAGTTTTTGTTTTAAAATAATGCACATATTTACATAATTCTTCTGAAGATCCTTGAAATAGATCAGGCAGTGGATATGTTTTAAGGTTTTTGATTTTCTAGTGCCGTTGCTCTGGCTCGTGTCATTCCATTGTATAAAATAATTTTTAAGTGTGTTTAAGTGTTAAAACACTTATGTAACTAGTGTCTCTGAATGGTTGCCCTACATCTCTGAAGACGTTATTGAATCGTGTAATGACTCATATGCCATTGGATATGTTCTCACATGTAAATAGACAGACACATGGAGAAAAAATGGATGCACTCGTGTTATTATACATTGTTTCCACCTATTGTATTTGAAGAATTCTGATGAATGGAAACTGATTTCATTCTTTGATAATTGATTGAATTATTGAATTATTGATAGAGTATCATTAATGCTATTGGAGGCTGGAACCTTAAAGAAAAGTACATTTAGAAGCAGAGGCATAATACGACCAGGGACACGTTAATTATATAAACAGTTTTTGACTTAATTTGAGATCTGATTACATGATGTCGTCATTTATCTGTAGGCTTTGACGTGTTCAATTGATATTTATGTCTGTTGTATAAACTGAGGTTCATTAATGTGTTGCTGTGTTCAATGCTTCCCTAGGCTTCATGTATTGAAAACAAACAGGATTGGATTAAACATGTTCGTGAAGTTATCCAGGAGCGTACCATCCATTTACGGGGGGCGCTCAAAGAGCCAATCCACATTCCCAAAACCGCTGCAAGCAAACACAAGGGCAAACGGTACGTTAACAACTCACACCAAGTGCAAATCAACAAGTAATTATCAATCTCTGGAGCTCGGAATATGATAACATAGAAGAAACAAGTTTTATGCATATCGGTATCTCACTTTGACTTTTTAACCAGGGTGGCTTTTCCTTGGTCAGTTTGTACTTTTGAATGATATACTTCATGTTGAATAACAGGGATGGAGAGGACCTAGACAGTCAGGGTGATGCAAGCAGTCAGCCAGACACCATCTCCATCGCCTCGCGCACCTCCCAGAACACACTGGACAGCGACAAGGTGAGTGTGAAAATGTGTCGACCGTAGTCTAAAAGTGCCATTCTACACCCGGTGTTCAGTTCTGGTGTTTTTAAGAACAAGGAAAATTGTTTAATGTCATTTTAAGTGTGCTGTTGTGGTTAAGTTCACTTTCAATGGATGGACAAAAATGATGAGAGAATATTAAAAGTTGTGTTCATTTGTTTTCTGAAGATGAAAGGAAATCTTGAGTCTGGAACCACATGGACAAGTAAATGACAGAATGTCCATAAATCTATTTATTCACTTTTTTTTACCTTATTGAACATTATAGATGTTTGTAGTGCATATAAAGTTTATTTAATGTTCACCAAAACTTGTTCTGATCATCTTTAATCCAGTAAATGAACTTCTGATGTTCAAAACTATGCGCTAGTGACTAACTATAAGTATTATATATCTACAAACTTTTTTCATACCAACATATTTTGATCTTACCAATTTCGAGAAATACCTAAAGCCTTCAAACTGCATATACTGCAAGGATTCTACAACTAAACAAGTTTACATGCCATGTTTGTGCCATCTGTGTGGTTGGCCCCATTATCGCTGCTTGAAGCTATATTCCATGAGCGTTCATTCGAACGACTTCATGGTTACTTCTTGTTCTGATCCAAAGATTTAAAGAACAGAATCACGTTACCGCCCCTAAATTTATGCTTTTCTTTAGAGATAATACTGAAATGTACGGAGACAAAAAAAAACACTTGCTTCATTCATCTCTCTCAAGGCTGCCTCAGACGAAAGGCTGCGTCACACTGGCTTGTGTTCAAGAAACATGCTACACCTACAAATGATTTTATTAATTTTTTCAATATGAATCAAATCTTAAAGGAGAGTTGATTCCAGGCGACAATAATTTAATCTTTAAAAGGGCCACTTTCACTACTTCTAAATGATTTTTGGTATGATTGTTTGATGGTGGGATTTTTTAATTTGACTGAATATATAAATAAATGTTAAGCGTTTCTAAAAAAAAAAAAAAATCAGAATAGAATTGGTGTCATAACACTTTAACAGTAATAAAGGTATTAATTATCATTATCTTAAAATGTATTACATTCTTGTCACTATGCGGTTGTGGAAAAAATGACTCATCAGTGGAGAGATGGTAATCACAGCATTATTGGGCACATTTTGTTGTCAAGTTGTTTGTTAAATGACAGTTTAATGAAAGTGTTATTTAGTTGTTCATCGGTTATTAAGTTCAGCTATTAGCAGCAAGGTAATTAGTGTCATGTAAATACTCAATTCATCAAACATAAAAAACAGCTTCTTAAGTGCAAAGCAGACATTTTCAAGAAATTATGAATTTACAAATATTTCTAGCAATAACCAACAATACATAACTTTTTTTTCTTTGATGCCAAAAATTAAAGTAAAGACCATTTTCAATGAAAATATTTTCAAATTTTCTACCATAAACATATCAAAACCTGGCAATTAAAACCATCAGATTCCAGATTTCAATAAGATAAGATATTCAATAAGCCAAATATTGTCCTATCCTAGCAAAACATGCATCAATGCAAAGCTTATTCATTCAGATGATGCATAAATATTTCAAAAAATGTACCCTTATGACTGGTTTTGTGGTCCAGGGTCACATATGGATGAATGTTAACAATTAGTAAATAAAGCATTCAAATTCTGTTTGAAAAAGTTTCTCATTTAGAAAGTTTTTTTTTTTTCTCGATTTTTATATATGCAAACATTTTAGGGAGCAGAAATTCTCTCCTAGTTGACTGTGGAATAAGCTATATAAGAAGTTTGGGCACAGTGGCGTCCAGCAGTTCCAACGTTCAATTAACCTGATTACCAACAGACGTAATGCAGGCTCCTCATTGGGGAACGTTTGTTGCTTCGGTTGCTTTGGATTTAGCAGCACAGACGCTTGTCTTCCCACTCACAGTCAGTGCTCTCTCTCTCACACGCCTTCACACATGTGCGTGTTTTTGTCACCGATATGCATTGCGATCCTTCTACAGCAACACGCACTACTTGCGGATGCTCTCCGATCTAAACGCATCTTAGTCCCTCTCTGTCTTCTCTTCCGTGTCTGTCCCTTCCCCGTCTCTTTGTGACAAACACAAACACGTCAAGAGTCACTAAATTCACTCATGTACCCTGAAGACCCTGCACAAAAGCTCACTGTTTTAGAAGCACACAGAGCCCTCTCAGTTCACGGCGAGGTGAAAAGGTGAAGCTCTCAGAAGCGGACGAGTCCATGCACGTCACTTCTAATGAGCATTAATTTGCCTCCTGCTCCTTTAAATCTTGGCACATTGTGTCCGTCTCTGCCTCCTCTCCCTTCCTCCTGCCAGGCGTCACTCCTTCAGACTGATTCCATCTCGTGGCAATGCGAGGATGTGTCAGCAGCCTTCAACCGCCTGCCACTTTACCTCGCTGGAGTTCTGAATGCTTCAGCGTGAACTGTAGATGAGATTCATTTTGATAAGACACAGTTATTCAGCGCTCTGTCTTCCGGATTGAAGGATATGGCATTGTTGTAAATGGGGTTTTGGACCCAGAGCAATCTTCTGTGTGATGTTTCCTGCGTAAGGACGTGCGGGGTGTTGTTTTGGTAGAAGCATGGCGTGTAAAGGTTCGGGGTCAGTGGCTCATCTTCTGAGCTCATTGGCGATGCCACATTACCAGTGGGGTGCGTTCGTTGTGCCTTTTGCTGCCTCGATTGTTGTTTTAATCGTGTATTTGAATTTGTAATGTGACTTTAAGCCTTCCTCCACAGTTATCCGGTGGCTCGGAGTTGACGGTGGTCATCCACGACTTCATGGCCAGTAATGGATCGGAGTTGACTGTACGCAGAGGTCAGACGGTGGAGCTGGTAGAAAGGCCCCAGGACAAACCCGACTGGTGTCTGGTTCGCACCACTGACCGTTCACCTGTCCAGGAGGGCCTGGTTCCCAGCTCTATGCTTTGCATCGCCCATTCCCGAAGCAGCATGGAGATGGAGGGCATTTTCAACCATAAAGGTAAGATTCAACGGGACTGAATTTACTTAAAAGCTTCGTTATACTTTTAAGCAAACTATACGTTTTCTTTTTTGTTTAAAGGGTCCTTCTTAAATACGGGATCAGATCAAGATGGCTTCAGGATTTAGATTTTTATTAGGGTTTACACTTCACTGAGGCTTCATTACTTGTATTAGTGGGTGTTTTGAGTTTGTGAGGTCCTGAGAATCTGGAATAGTATTTGATGTTTCTCTACAGTCATGGGAAGAGCTTCTGTAAATGCTTGAGGGATTACTCAAAGACACGTCAACACATGCGTCTGGGGTTTCCAGCTGGTCCTTTGTTGTTAAGTAACCACCTTTGACTCGATTGGAATCTTAGCTTTTTAATGAATCTGTTTTGGTACCATTGATTTGTATTGATTTTTAATTACAACCATTATGGACACAGATTTCTAGCTGCGTGCAAGCTTAAGCGGAAATATACAAACCCAAATTAAATCGGATTATCTTAATATGGGTGCCAGATATTGCGTGTTTTCCCTCAGGAGGAGTTGATCAAAGCTGTGTACAGGTGTGTGTCTGCTCTTGACTCAACCTGAACCTAAATGAAATTTTAATTGCAGTCCAGCTTTGCTCTTTCTTGTTAGGGTTGAAGTGCGTTGAGCATGCAGTAACCATGGTGATGGACTGTGTCAGGTGATGAACACGGTTGCCAGGCTGTTGGGGATTTCCCTGCTAGGACCGTATCCATGTACACAGGACAGTTAATGTGATCTTGTGATTTCGCTCCTGCAATTAAAACCAGCAGTTTTGTAAACAATAATACAAAAGTTTGTGTTTTTCAGTCAGTATTTCTTTGTCAAAGAAATTAATACTTTTATTCAGCAAGGACACATGAATTTGTTCAAAAGTGACAGTAAAATGTATTTAAAATTAAAAATGATCATTTATTTTAAATTAAAATGCTTTTCTAATAAACTTCATATTCATCGTACAATCATTATTATTATATGAAAATTGAAAAAAGTTATTTTAGATTGTAATATTTTTTCACAATCTTTCAGTTTTTACTGTATTCATTTTACAATAATTTGAATTTAAAAAATGAAAGTTATATATTTTATGCAATTAATTATCACATTATGTATAATAATAAAATAATTTTAAAACATGGGTAACATTTGTAATGTGACCTATTTCAAAAAGAAGATAAATATATGCAGGAAAATATTTAGATTTGATTTTATCAGACAGGATTTAATTTGGTTGGCTGTTAAATATTGGTTTGGTTTGGTTTGGTTTGGTTTGGTCTGGTCGGTTCAACCAAGTATCTTGGCTTCATTGGAACTGTTTTTTTTTATTACAATATTCTATAAAAAATGCATATGGTCCATTTTAATTTCATTACATTTTTTACGTTTTAATGGTATTTGAGAACTCTTAGTGGTGAAACACATTTTTGCATATGAAGACTTGTAGGATGAGCCAGCATAATTCATTTTGGAGCTTTCTTATTGTTAACGTGCATTTAAGGAATTTCATTCAGCTGTAGTAAGTACACCTAGAATTAGATTTGTTCTTCAGCTGCTCATGATCAAAGATCTGTAACATGGAATGCACGGTGGTTAGTCACTGCTTTTGAAAACTCTGAATGGCCCATGATTTGTGACAAAGACTTGATTACAAAGGAAGAGCATGTGGTAAAACTAAGAAGGTCACCAGGCAAAGATTTTTGAGGTCACCCACACTAGGATGACTGGGCAGCATTTGAGAGAAGATCATTAGTGTGTGCAGGGTGTGGTGTTCGGCTTGGGGAATTCTGGGAAGTTACTGAAACTGAATTATTTTTACCTCATGATGTAGAAAATGCTGCTCAGATGTTGTCCTAAAAGTATGTATGTATGTACTAAATCTATTTGTTTCTATATTGCTATTCTGATAATCAATGAATAGCTTGTAATATAACAGTCATGTTGAAACTAACGATGTTGATATTTTTGCAACTACTAAGTTAAAAGGACGCATACCTGTCATTTATGTCCAGTTTATGACATCATTACAAGTAGACAAGCACCTTTCCTTTGGCGGAGGTCATGGGAAATGTCAAACAGCCGGTTCTCTTACAGCACGGACAATCTGTATTTATAGAATGTGAAATAGGAACCGTCATAACTCACGATGACCAGTGTATTCAACCTCTTCAAATTGCTGGCCAGACTATTTTGTTCGCTAAAATGTTCAAGGTATATTTAAGGCAGGCTGCTGTGTTGCAACGTGTCCAGAAGGGCCGAAAGAAATCAAACTTTTATGCTACCATGAGACCAGAGCAGAATCTTCAGTAGAATTTTGATTAGCTCCGGTATAAGCAGTTACGGTTCTGCATACGTGTGTGTGTGTGTGTAGCAAAGGAAGCAGTCGACTGGCCACAGACCAGCTACTGTTAAGCAGCCAAAGACGCTTAAACAGGGAGATCTTTGTAGCCATCCGCCCCGGTGCAGCCTGTAAGAGAGGCAGCCATTTGTGTAGGTGATATAGAGGCAGTTGTTTGTATAGTTTACTTAATTTTCATGCTGTGACCTGATATTGGCCAAGCCTGCCAGTCGTACTGTACGCTCTAAAACTGTCATTTAAGACTGAGATGTATTATTACTGCGTTCCCAATGAAAAATGCTGAAAATGTTTGAACAGGTCAAAGCTTGACTGATGTTTTGTTAAATGCCATCATCTGCATGCAGTCTCACATAACATAAAATAATCTAAAATATATATATATATATATATATATATATATATATATATATATATATATATATATATATAATTTTGAAAAGACTTGGACTCTTTCAGACTAACATCTTTCATATTAAAGAATTGTAGGTTACACCTCTTTCCTCTCTTTGAGTCTTCTCATCCGGTTTTCCCTTCCTCCCCTCTCTCTCATTCTGAGCATAACTTAGTCACAGCTGTGCATGAAACACCAAACCTCTCTCTTTCTCCATCCCCTTCCTCTCTCTCTCTCCTCCCTTTCTTTCATAGTCCATCACTCTCCTCTCAGCATTATGTGGTAAAATCCTTTCAGTTAAGAGGGGTTGGTGTAGTTTGCCTCCTCTCTCCGGATCACTTCTTGGTATGGCACATGGAATACACTCATTTTTATCAGTCAGGCCACTTTGTCACATGGGTTCAGCTTCAGGACGCTCAGAGAACTGCAAGTATTGGCTGCTGGATTTGGGTACGTGCCTCACAGGACAACAACACTGTCAGGACTGAATACAGTAGTCGTAACTCGGCTTAATATAGTGTGATTTATGTTTTAGGGCATATATTTAGGGCATTTTGGTGTATTTAAGATAGGTATAGATATTTAGATGTATATTTTAAATGCAGGGTTATAGTAGGATTCACTTTTCAAGGCACTCTTAATAAAATCTGACAATCATTAAAAAAAAAATACTTCATCTGTTTTTTAATGATTGTCAGATTTTATTAAAAATCTATTTTACTTTATTTGTTAATTCTCATTACTCATCACATCTAAAACTTAAAAAAGTCAGAATTAGCTCAACTTTTTTCATCTTTTCCTGTGTTTACAGACATTTTATAGATTCCTCTGTGTCTATAGATTTAATTTTGAGGGTTTTTTTTAAGCATTTAAATGTAACTGTCTGCCTTTTATGTTTGCAGAGCCAAAGTGAATAGATTAATGACATTACATCATTTGATCTATTAAAATAAATATACGTCAAAATGCAATTCATAAACAAATTGGAAAAAAAAAATCAAATGTTCTTTACGGCATCTACATCTGAATAAAAATTTTAATGCGTGAGGCATGAAGTCAGAAATATCAGTTCTATCATATAGAACTGTTCTGATTTAATAATAATTTTTTTTCTTTCTTTTTTTAGATATTATTAAAAAAAATTAACTAATTAAGTAGTTCATGATATTTTATGATTAAATGAAATAAAAAAACACATATTTTAAAAATGCATAAATGTGCCACAGTTGTTCCCGACTTTGTGTCAAGGACAAGTTTTTTAAAATTTCTTTGACCTTTTTATGATGAGGTAAGTTTGTCATGTGCTGTGACATTTTCCTCTGAAATTATTTAAAAAACCTTTTTTTAAACATTTTATGAATAACTCGGAAAATATTTTTTGTCCTTTTTTTTATTGTTAACATGTTTGTTTTGACATTGACCCAAATAGCACAGGAATAGGAATGTATGATGCCGTTTATATTTAGCTTTTGTTCACAGACTGATTGATTTAGATGTTATGTTGGATCGGGGCTGTGCTAATAAAGGTAGCTATGCACATGCAAGCAAAACATTGTGAAACCTGTGCATGCGTTTGAGAGCGAGTCTTCATTATTAACTCAGACATGAGAGCCTCTCAGTGAAACGGAATAAATGATTACTTATTCGAAAGCATCATAAATTTGATTTTCTAACAAATAAAACTCTTGCTAAATAGTCCTCGAAGTGAGACTCAGAGTATGAGAAAGCATTATTTTGTCACACCACAAGCATGTGATATCACACCCCTTCCTAATTAACGAATGTTACCTCAATATGTATTAAAAATAGTTCTGTAATCTTTTTATATATATGATTCATATCTGGTGTAACGTACAAATTACTGTAAGCTTCAGTTTTAGAGGACGGTCGGACAAATATACAGTGTCTAACACATTTCTGTGGCGCTGAAGGCTCAGTTTGTTCAGGTGTGAAGTTAACGACAGCGCAGGAGGAATGAATTTGTAACACAACTGCAAACACGCGCCGCATTCATCACTGAGATATCCCAAAATCATATTCAGTTATCAAAAGCTCTTCGAGTCAGAGAGAGGATTTTAGAAATATTCTTTTGTGGGCATTAAACTGGCTAATTTACGCTTTCTGTCCTGCTATGAAGGTTGCGAAAAAGACAGTAACAAACACGCGCGAGCACACACGCGCACACACACACACACGTGATAAATTGTGTGTTTTGTGTCAATGTGGCTAAACACTGAATTTTGCTGTTAACCGTTTTTTGTATGTCTGATACTCACATATTGCTCGATTTAGGTAAACACGTCCGAAAAAAAGCATAAGAAAAGTAGTTATACGATCGATCACTTTCATTGTCAGTCTTGATTGGGTAGTTCTTGAGCAGAATAAGCTACAGTAAGAGTCATTACTCATTTTTGGACATCGGTAGTGATATGATTTTATCACTGGAATTGTTCATTACTTTGTTGGAGTTTGTTTACTAGGTGTAGCTATGTATGCGTGTATTTTTGGCAAATACACAGAGTGCGAACTATGACAGATGGGTCACGCTAGGGTCGGTCACTTCGATATACCGCCCAGAACGGGGGGACAAACTACTGAGAGCAAGACAGCTGAGAATTCATACATACAACATAAGAGAGGTTTATAATGCTATAGTGACAGTCAATAACAATCTGTTTATTAGCTCTTGATTTTTCCACTCCTTCATCAGAAGCCTTTCTTCTGCACATCGGTAGGCTGACGAGAATAACTTATGCAAGCTTTATGTAAGGACATATTCTCTGAGGAGCAGAGCAAGGTCTTTTTAAGAGGGTTTTGCAGTTTCGGTTTTGAAGAGGGCTGAAAACAGAAACCTCTCTGAAGTGAAAAGCAAAGCTGCGATTTGCATCACTATAGAGTCACCTTGTGGTGAGAAAAGCACGCTCACACACTTCTCCACAAATGCATAATAATTTGCATCAGATTGCATCTGTCAGATTTGACTTTTTAGATATGCTCAACATTATTTTATGTATATATATATATATATATATATATATATGTATATGTGTGTGTGTTGTGTGTGTTTATATATAGTTATATATTATATAGCTGTACAATTATAGTAAAAATATAATTAAAAATATTTGCACCATTAAAACCAGATATAAAAATATGTCTTTGTGTTATGTAAAATGTAGTACTGTCAAACAATGAATTGCATCCAAAATAAAAGTACACACACATACAGTATATATATATATATAAAAAAAATTTACATGTGTATAATTTATACTCATATAATATATATTAAATATAAATACATTTATATATAAATGTATGGGTGTGTGTTAATATATAAATGGTATTTATAAAAACAAAATCATAATATTGATCAGGACATGAATAATAATAATGACAATTTTTCAAACAAAATCTTTTACAAAAAGAAAGTTTGTAAAGTTTATGTGTATGTATATATATATATATATATATATATATATATATATATATATATATATATATATATATATATATATATATACATGTATTGTTTGTTTATTTACAAACTTAATATTATTTTATATTATTCTAATAATTGCCTTTTGTTTATGAATGCTTGACATTTGATTAATTAGCAGATTATTAATTATTGATCATTATTGATTAATGATTAATGATGTTATATAAAATAGAAATACCCAGAAAAGGCCCAGCAAGACATGTAAACATCACTTCTCTCTCTTTTTTTGAAGACACACTTTCAGTGTCCAGTAATGAAGGAGGACTTTCGGGCAGTGCCACACTGCAGCCGGCTCATTTGCAGAGCTCCCCTGGACCAAAACGGCCAGGAAATACTCTGCGCAAGTGGCTGACCAGCCCTGTCAGACGGCTCAGCAGCGGTAAAGCAGACGGTCACGTGAAGAAACTTGCACACAAGCACAAAAAGAGTCGAGATGTCCGCAAGAACGCAGACGCCGGCTCACAGAAAGATTCAGATGACAGTGCCGCCACACCACAAGATGAGACCATAGAGGAGGTTGGTGACCAGAAAACAATAAGAAACACACACACTACTTTTCAGGTTTATTAGCTTGATTCACACAAAAGCAAAAAAATCTGAGGTGAATTGTATATCAATTAATGCATTATTAAAATTGTATTTGACAATGTATATACGCTATATTCAAAGTTTGGAGTCAGCTATTTTCAACTGCGATTATTATTAGAAATGTTAACTGAGCACCAGATCGGAATATTATAAAGTTATTTTAAATGCTATTTCATTTTTATGTATGTAAAAACGAAGGAATATTTAGGAAAAAATTTAACGTACAACAAAAAAATAAACTTTAAAACTGCTGAATGAATTTTATGTTAGAGTATCATCTGACACGTCTCATAAATAAAAAATAAATATAAAAATATGGTTAAATCAGCTTCTAGATGAGTATATATACTATATATATATATATATATATATATATATATACATATGGAAGTTAGTTGCCACTCATTTCCTGGTAAATGCATTTGGTAAATGTAGCATTCTGTCTCTGTTTAAGTGTATGATTTGTAAGTGTTATTCATGTCTTGTGGTTTCTAGTGTAGAGCAGTTCTAGTGCAACTCGTCCACTGAAGCTATTTTGGTATAAAATGTTCCACAGCTGCTGAGCTGTTTCATAGCTTAACCGTGTTTATCTATCTTTATTTCTTCCTGTCTGTTTCTTACAGAGGATGAGAAATGAAGGATTGAGCAGTGGCACTCTGTCTAAGTCTTCCTCTTCGGGGATGCAGAGCTGTGGTGAGGAGGAAGGGGAGGAAGGGCCTGACTCGGTTCCCCTGCCGCCCCCTATGGCCATCCAACAGCACAGCCTTCTGCATCAGGACTCCCAGGAGGACAAGGTAAATGCCAGAATATATCTCTGTCAAATATTTGGTTTTTTGAGATGTTTTGAGATTTTATTACTGCTTTAAAAATGCTGATGTAGAATCAGACCCTGTATGCTGAATATTAAATATATATCCTGGTCTTACTGTGCACATGCTGTCCATGTCCTGGTCAAAAGACTCACAAAGGCACATGCAAGCAGTGTTATAGGCAGAAAACAGTCCTACACAATCAACTAAGTTTGCCTTCAGGTCATTTCTAGTATAATGCCTACTTTTAATGATGCATTCAGTGCCTTGTGGATCAGAGCTTACTGTGGACATAAAATCTGTTTAAATATGCTTTCATGCTGACTTCATTTTGACCTCATGATGATAGGTCCTTTGATAGGCCTCTCTAACTGCTGTCTGTTTTCTTTTGTTTCTTAATGTTCTCCAGCATTATGTTGATTTCTGTTCTGCCTCTGTTTTGTCTCAGTTTCCTTATCTCTCTATGTAGTTTACTCTCCTTCGACGTTCTCCTACTCTTACCTTTATTTGCAGCCATTTTTTCTACTTTTATTCCTCATCCTCACTGTATATTGTCCTTCTTGTCCATGCATTTATTTTGAATACTCCACATGTCCTCAGTTATGCTTTACCAGAGCTTGTTTATTGAGGCACAGAAACTGATCCTGTTCAGTAGCATTTCTCAAAATTTGACTGATAAAGCCCTTGACCTTGTCCGTGACCCGCCATGTGCCCCTTAATGGAGTATTCAGGAGTGCGTACCATCACATGCGATGGGCCATGTGTGCACTTACTCCTCACCCAAAACAACCTAAATATTCCAAACCAAAGTTCCCACTTCCATCCCCCTATATATGCCCCCACCACTCTGAAATCAGCCCCTGATTGGCTGGCGAACACAGAAACCACACCCATTGCCATATTTGGACTGGAATGTTTCCGTCTTCTTTGTAAGAACACTACAATGGTGAGCATCTTTGCAGATTCACAAAATAAATAAATATTAAAGTCTTTGTGGCTCATTTTTTATACCTCCTAAGGGACTAGGCCTCATGAAAAAACACATAAAGGTCTTTTATCGTGCAAGTTTTTGTTTTGTTTTTTAGTTTTTTGTTTTGTTTCGTTTCGTTTCATTTTTGTGAGAGTCCTACTTAAGTAAGATTCAAAACATTCTTCCTTTTTATCTTTTTTGTGTAGGCTACCTCCCGTCTGTCTGGACGTCCCAGCAGCTCAGAGACACCGAGTGCAGCTGAACTGGTCAGCGCCATTGAGGAACTCGTCAAGAGCAAAATGGTAAGAGATCACAGAGGTGTAGGTAATCATAGCTCGAGTCCATTATAATGTTTTTGCATGGTCTGCTTTTTCTTTCACAGAACCTGGAGGACAGGCCTAGTTCTCTCCCTGTTGAGCGAGGAGATAGCAGTAGCCCTTCCTGCAATCCGTCAGATAACTCACTACTGTCTTCCTCATCTCCCATCGATGAGATGGATGAACGCAAGACTGGCTTCCTCAAGAGACGACAGTGTGTTTCTCTCCTATTTATAAATATGCTCTCTAAAAAACCTAGTAGTTGTAAGGCCACACCAAAATTAAGTCCCATGTGTATTGTTTTAGTGACAAGGTTATGTCAGAGCCTCCAAGTATCTCTAAGTGTTGATGTTTTGACCTCTGTACAAAAAGTGTTGCAGCTTCCAGAGGTTCAGAGAGGTATCACAGATAACTAAAAAAAGACACTTAAATGGCCAAAGAGCAAAATAAGACAATTAGTGGGAAGTGTGGAACAGAAAAGAGTCATACTGACTATTTGATACATTGTAAATGTAGATGACTCTTTGCTGACTTTGAATGCTCTTGTTTAATTCAAATGGTTCAAAACAGGTCATGTAGCATATTGTTTATGTATTTCGACACATGAATTGTCTCATAATTATTGTGTTTGCTTTTAAAGGTCAGAAGCAAACTGTTTGAAATAGTTTCTCATTTATAAAGCTTTACATTCAGTTCAGTTAGTTTCAAGGTTTATTCTACAGAGACCAATGCATTGAGGAACATTGACATGAGTCATTTGAAAAGGCAGATAGACAGCATTGATTCCTCTAGAATAGCATAATAAGCATAAAAATGTGTAGTACACTCAATATGGGGTACACTTTAATTAGATTTCTTAATTAGAAATATTTTTTATAGGTACATTTTTATACCAAACGAAATATGTTTCTTTTGACTCTGCCTGCCATCTTGAATTGTTCTTTGATTTGTATGTGAACGTGTTTTCTCTTTCATTTTCAGCTATGTACTGCTGGAACTTGTGGAGACAGAGAGAGACTATGTGAGAGACCTTGGTGCAGTCGTGGAGGTGGGTTTACGTTCAGTCCTTTTAACGAATACTGCAGTGGGATCACTATGGTGACCACATGTCACTGAACGCATTCGTTGGTCATCGAGTAAGTTGCTGGCTCCATATGGTAACCATGCTAATATGTTCTGGCAACTGCAGGGGTACATGAGCAGGATGAAAGAGGATGGTGTACCCGACGACATGAAGGGCAAAGATAAGATCGTCTTTGGCAACATTCACCAGATTTTTGACTGGCATAAAGAGTACGTGAAATTGACACACTTAAGATGATCGTTCTCGTAAATACCACCAAGACCCCCTACTTTCATTTCCTGTCTTTAATGTCTCACCTCTCATCTTTGTAGCTTCTTTCTTGGTGAACTAGAGAAGTGCTTGAAGAGACCAGATAGACTCGCGCCCCTGTTTATAAGACAGGTATGAAATCATTCATTGTGGGGTTTTGACAAATATCATTAAATTAAATAGATATTCCCATCTCAAACTTATATCATGTTGCTGTGTCAGTGGGGATGTTCAAACACATAGAGCAATGGTTGTTAACATCATAAAGCTGCAGTGCCTATACACACAACAATGAAACAACTTATGAATCACATATCGTTGTTTTTCTATACATTTAGGTGAGATGCGAGTATTTCTACACCCCTGAAAATGGCACACTTCACCTCTAAGCCATTAAAAGCAGTTAATGCAGTCCTAGCTAAAAAACATTTTTGGAAAGCTTTGTATAATGCGTAAAGGGCTATACAAATATATAGTGCTTTTATTGTGTAGGTAAAACATTTTTTAAAATTTACTTTTACAATCGACAGAATAAAAACATGGCACAAGTGTAAGAAAATCACGACAGATTTACATTTTTGGGTGAACTTTTCCATTAAATGCCATACTTGTAGTTTAAGAAAGTGGTCTGTGTGTTACATGCAGTAGCTTAGTGAGCGGTTGAATCATAGCTGTTTCTATATGTTAGCCCAGCTGGAAAGCACCATGAAGAACAGGAACTCTCCTCTTTAAGTTTTGACCTTCGTTGTCTGAAATTCTGTTTTGGCTTCAGGAACGGAGACTGCACATGTACATTGTCTACTGCCAAAACAAGCCCAAATCAGAGCACATTGTTTCAGAGTACATCGACACTTATTTTGAGGTAAGACTCAGTTCGCTGCCTACTTTCTTCCTGACATTTAAACATGAGTCATAAAAAAGTTAGACAGACTGATAACCATCTTTTCTTTATATGTTCATCAGGATTTAAAACAGAGGTTGGGCCACAGGCTACAGATCACAGATCTACTGATTAAACCAGTGCAGCGGATCATGAAATACCAGCTTCTTCTGAAGGTCAGGCAGTGAAATTGCAGTAGCAATGTTGCCATTCCTTGCAATTACTGACCCGTGTTTTTGTAAAGAATAGGTGTTGAGAAAAGACCATTATCTTTCAACATGAATGTTTCTTATAATTGTTCTGCCTTGTTTTAATTTAGGATTTTCTCAAGTTCTCCAAAAAGGCTGGATTGGACACTATAGAATTAGAGGTAAAGGTATTTGTTAAATTATGGGTTATGCTTGTTTCACACATGCTTAGTTTGCATTACCTCTGCAGTGCAAAAGCAGCACAAACCCGTTGTGCTATCAAACAGGATCAGTTTGCAGTCTGCTTCTTATCCGCGGTTTACCACAAACACAACATTCATCCATTATTTTGATTTCAAATCCAAATGTTGTTTGCCTATACTGCGATCCTTTTACCACAGTACACAAACTTTCATAGACATATGCACATACAATTGCAACACCATAGTAACCACCCATAACTTCTTTGTATTATGGTGGCAAATTTTACACAGGCAAGCACTAGTACTAAGCTGCATATGCTCTCTCACAGAAAGCTGTAGAGGTGATGTGTGTTGTTCCAAAACGCTGCAATGACATGATGAATGTTGGACGCCTCCAAGGATTTGATGTAAGATGCATTTCTCTTATTTGCAAAAGTTTGTGAGTGCGTAGGAGGAAAGCTAAAAGCACATCCATTAACAGTTGTATGTACATAAATAAGTCCACAAGTTTTTCACAAATGTTTTTTTTTCTATATCAAAACTAATCAAACCAAATATGACAGTGAAAGTTTGTCATTTGGTGGATAGAGCAATGTACTTGTATTGAATGTTCTTTTTTAGTGCAGGGTTTTTTTTTTGGACATTCAAGGAAATTTAAACTGTTTTGAGGTCTAAGCATTGTTAATTTTTTCTTCTAGGGGAAAATTGTAGCCCAGGGAAGACTGCTTCTCCAGGACACCTTCTTGGTCTCCGACCAGGATGGTGGTCTCCTTTCCCGCATGAAAGAGAGGCGTGTCTTTCTCTTTGAGCAGATAGTTATCTTCAGTGAACCTCTGGATAAAAAGAAGGGCTTCTCTATGCCAGGCTATTTGTTTAAGAACAGCATAAAGGTGTGTCTACAGAACCACTCCTATAGTGCTATACAAAGTATAGAAAGTAAAAACATTTATCTCCTGTCTCTCTCTTTCTCTCTGCTGTGCAGGTCAGTTGGTTGGGTCTAGAAGAGAGTCCTGACAATGACCCTTGTAAGTTTATTTTGACCTCAAGGTCATCCACTGGCAGTTCAGAGCACTATGTCCTCCATTCCTCCAACCGGGCGGTTTGCCTCACCTGGATCCAGCAGATCAGCAGCATCCTGGAGAACCAGAGAAACTTCCTCAATGGTAACACGATTGTAGAATTTTGAGTGTTAGTGGCTAAATATCTGCTGCCAAAATGTAATACGTTTGAAGCACCACAAACTATGAACAACCACCAAGTAATTGGCTTTACCTCATACTTCTCTAGTGGGATTGGCCACATAATATGTGTACTATATGTTGCATTACATGAGTGTAGTACCTGGAGAAGGATTGGACACTGATTTGAATTCAATTATTTACATTAACAATTTAATTAATTGTAAGACAATAGTTGTGAATTGGCATTTGAAGATAATACTGAAGAAATAGGGGAGCCAAGATCAACTAGTTATTCAACAATTGATAGCATGATTAGTGTTGTCGCATTACATATAATATTTTAGTGGGATTGCTTCAACCCGCAGCAACAGAGTTAAAGTAGCCCAATTTCGCAGGAAAACTTGACATTGACAAAACATTGATTCTAAGAACATCATAAAATGTCTTATAACTGGGTTTATTACATACATTACTTGCCTCTTGTCTTTTCAGCACTGACTTCACCCATTGAATACCAACGGAATCATGTTGGGGCAAGCGTTCTGGGTGGACCCAGCAGCAGTGGACTTCCGGGGGGTAGCAGCAGCTCTGCCATGGGTTCCAGCTGTGGCTCTCGGTCCCGAGGTTCCCGAATCCCTCAACCTTCTTCTCGTCTCCCTCAACCCGTGCAGCACCACCACGCCCCCGCCCCAGATGACCGCACTTCAGGTACGTGTCCTCTTCCAGACCAGGACCTAAACGGTGAGGTCCCTAGGATGCGGGTCCTGGAGAGCCCCTTGAAGGAGCTACGCGAAGAAGCACCCATTCCAAGAGCCACAGTTGCACCCCTGTCTCTCACCCTAACAAAGCCCCGTCTCAGAGTCCCTTCGCCAATTCTCTCCCCCTTGAACCCTCAGAACTTTTCAGTCCAGAAGGGCTCCCCGTTTTGGGCCTCAGTGCCAGTCTCACCTACTGGCAGGCCTGGCTCTTACACAGAGCAGAGTGACACGTTGAGTCGCAACCAGTGTCAGACTCGCAGGCACTCCACCCACAGTAAGGAGTTGGACCGCATCAGTACTTGCTCCTCCACCAGTGAGCAGTCCCTGCATTCCACTCACAGCAATGGGGTAAGAGCCAAACTCTAGCTCCTGGCTTCAGTGAGGCCTAGTCCTGCTTCCCCTCCACCTCTGGCTTTATACTAACCCGCTGGGGTATACTGTATGTGCATTCACTTGGAACTAAGAAGATTCACACAGGCTTTTGTGCATATTAACTGGCCTGGTTTGACTGTGCTGAGCAACTAACAACATGCACTGTTAACCAGGATAACTCCTTGAGAGTTTCTCAGAAACTCTGTACATCCGTTGACTATTTCTGCTGACTCTATCTGCTCTGAACTGGCAGGATGTTCTTTCTCTAACTGCCTGAGAAGACCTAATATGCAAGCATAAGGAGCACGTAAACCACAGCCAACTAACAATTACTAACTCTTTTTCTTTTTAACCTGCTTACAGCTTTTTTTTAGGATTTTTGGTGTAATCCATTTAAAATATATTGGAGTGTCAAGGCCCTGTGCTGATTTGTTAACTATTGACAGAGGAATTTGGAGAGAGACATATCAGGAGACTTTTCCTTTTTTTTTTTTAAATAGCAAGTAGATTTTATTTGCATCAGAAGCAAGTATGAGGATTAGGGGAAGGTATATTCTCATTCCAGAGAGCATTTTATTGGATAAAACATTTGTGTACATGAGTGGATAAGAGAACTTTCAGCGGTCCACTAGCATATTAACTATATATATTAAAAGACCACAAAACTCCAATGTTGATTTCATGGTGTCTTTGAGGGTGTTAGATTTCCTTATTTAACCAATAGTCTTAAGGGGTAATCACACTGAAAGCAATTTGCAGCAACAAAGAGGCCAGCAGTCATTCATTTTTAATGATAGTAAGCAATTAGAAGAAACATGATCAATAGTGCTACAGAGTTCAAAGTGTTGTGGTAACCATCAGTGGTAGACATCTGAGCTTATCCACCTCATCATATACTTAACCAAAAGTACAGAGTCTGGAAAACCATCAGCAATTTAGCTGTGAACTGTCAGTGTGAACAACTCTTTGGTGTAAACGTAAGAGGTTCTTGTAAACTAATTGTTAATCTTTTTTTAGAACTGCTCTCGCTTGCTTTATTCTCGCTCTCTGATCAGCTCACTAAATATGTTCAACATTCTTCATGTGCAAACATGTTTAATCAAATAAACAATAATTAAAGAAATATATGTAGTATAAAAGCTTCTCTGATGTTTGTCTGGTTTTAGAGTGAAAGCAGCAGCAGCAGCAGTGTGTCAACCATGTTGGTGACCCAGGACTATGTGGCTCTAAAAGAAGATGAGATCAGCGTGTATCAAGGAGAGGTTGTGCAGATATTGGCCTCTAACCAGCAAAACATGTTTCTAGTTTTCCGTGCCGCCACAGAACAAGGCCCAGCAGCCGAGGGCTGGATCCCCGGCTACGTTCTGGGTCACACCTCCATCATCATTCCCGACTACCCCGATGGAACCCTCAAGTGAGAATTGTTTATTGATTGTTATTGATTATACACTGGCTGTTTAGTCACTTATTTATTTCTTTAATTGATCAAATAATTGTCAAAATAAGATGTGTATCAGTGTATTAGTTAAGAAGGTGTTTTAAATATGTAAGTGAAGTTGTAAGTGTTCATGACGCCATTGTTTTTCAAATGATAGTAACTTCTTCTTTGTCAGCTAACGATTATAATCCAGCTTTGAATTATAGTCTAACTGTGAATAGTGAGTGCTTTATTTGTCATTCAGGAAGTCCTCATCGTGGCACACAGCTCTACGCATCAGACGAAAGTCTGAAAAGAGAGACAAAGAGGGCAAGAAAGAAAGCAAACCAGAGAATGGCTATCGCAAGTCTAGAGATGTATCAGCCAATAAGGTTTCTGTAAAGGTACTACCTTAACAATCTAATGTAATCATTACTCATATACAATTTCTACATACAGCACGAACATTCAACAATACATAATCGCTTATATTTTTGCAGCTTTTGAACCCCAACTACATTTATGATGGTAAGTTAGAATATTGTTCTTTCGTTCTTGGAAATCTCTCTGCATGTATTAAATGGTTTACGTGTCATAATGAAACAGCCGAATGACTGTAAGTTTCTGATTTGCTGGCAGCAGTTCCCCAGAGTTCGTAGTCCCCCTGAGTGAGGTGGTGTGCGACAGGGGCGACAGTGTAACTCTCCGCTGTAAGATCTGTGGGCAGCCCAAAGCCTCGGTCTGTTGGAGAGGGCCTGACCAGAGCACTCTCAGCACTGGAGGAAGATACACACTCACACACAGGTAAAACCACTACACAGGCATCTTCTTACATGCCGTGCACTCATACAGACTGCAGGGGGCACTTTTGCTTTATGGTTCACGATCTTGTTGATTGGGAAGGATGCACAGTCATTTTGCTGGTTTCATAACTGTTTACTGAAAGAAACATTTTCCAAGCTAAATATTTCTTTGAAATTGTCGTCATTTTGTCCATTGACTGCATTCGGTCAATTTAGTTAACGCAGTTTTGGTTTGATGAACTTGATCTCTCATCTTTTGCACAATGCTTGATTTGATTTCGAGTAAATTCCTAAATACATTTTTGAACTGTAAAAATGAATTGCTAAACAAGAAAGAAAAAATGGCTATACTATAGCTGCAAAAGGAGAAAAATATTAGTGCCATTTTCTCACCAAAAACCATGTAGCTGTTGATAAAGGATCCACGCGGCACAAAAGGTTTCGGTGAAAAAGTGTACATGTTTTGGGTAACACTTTATTTTTGTGTCATGTTACGTGTAGTTACTATTATAATAGCAATAGATTAATACATGCAGGTAGCCCTAACCCAAACACTAACCGTATAGTAAGTACATGTAGTTAATGAATATTACACAGTACTTAAATGTATACACTGTAACAAGTACACCTTAAAATAATTTATTGTATAATATTTTTCTGCTTTTGAAGCTACGGTGTGCCAGCGTTTTCTTTTTTGTTTGTTATTTTTTTTTGTGGTACTCTCATCATACTTTCTTTTCACCTGCTAGATGTGCATACCTTCTGTAACATGTTTTTTTTATGAAAATTAAAATGCTGTAACTATTTAAATAAAACAAATTTTTAAAAAAATTTTTATTTAAATACTTAAATATATATATTTATTTATTTTACAAACTCATGCACACACACACAGAGACACAGACACACACACACAAAAAACAACCCCTGACCGGGTGATCAGGAACCAGATGTGAAGCACCTTGTATTTTGCACAGGGGATTTCTTTTCTGGTAATGACTAGTTGACTGTACATTATGTTGCTTATTACATACACTGCATTCGATCAGATTTGACAAATAAAAAAAATTAATTTAGTTTTGCAATTTGTCATTGCTATCGGTTTTGTGAACTTAACCTCTCATCTTATCTTGCACCTTATCTTATTTCTTTTGTGAGCAAAATCCCTAAGTAGATTTTTTAATTTGAAGCATAAATTACTAAAGAAAATATGGCACAAGAAGAAAATTATTTATGCCATTTTCTCACCAAAAATTGATTAGTCACTGTGTTGCTTGTTACATGATTACCAAATAAATTAATAAATGTGCATTAAATATTGATGCAAATGAAAATGTAATTTTAATTATTACAATCATTAAAATAAAAATGTAATTTTAATTAATTAAATCATTTTAAAGATCACTTCATTTGCTTCTAAAATAAAATTGGTCAATATGAAGAGTTTATTTGCAAACCTTTCAAAAATATTCATGCAATCATGTTTTCATCGTTTTATTGTGTTAGATAATTGTTTTATAAAGTTATTCATTAATCTAGTCAATATAAACCAACTGCAGTTTGATTGAGATTATTTAGAATGCACAATGAAAAAACATGATTTTTGAAAAGCGTTAAAAACAATGAAACATATCTGACATATCGGACATATCTGCTTTTGCAAATGAACTCTTCAAATATAGTTTAGCAGTAATTACTCAATAATATCTGACCACTGAATAGAGCATTTTACCAGTCCAGTATATTCTAGACAAAAAATGCTGTATATTTTTGTTTTTGAATGTTACATTTTATACATTTTGCCCACCTAATTGCTAAATGTTTTGTTCAGTGAGACAGGGGAAGTGACCCTCCGTATCTCACCTGCCTCTCTGGATGACAGCGGCAGCTACACCTGCATCGCCTCTAATGACGTGGGCTCAGTGACATATCAGCCTAGCCTACCTCAGGGTGCTTGGTCAGTTGGTTTTCATTTAACGCTGCTCAAAACGAAAAAGCTGAAATAGCAGCTGATTTACCGACGTCGTTTTTGCGCAGGCACGTCCTGTGACGGGATCCTCTGGAAGGATAACTTTGAGTCCCACTACACTGAAGTCATGGAATTGGGGAGGTACTGTACAAATGAACTGTTCTGATATACTGAATGAATCAAATAATATCTCTATACACGCAGCTTACGGTCCGAACCAGCTAATGTTTGTTTTCTGTCTGTCTCTAGAGGCAGGTTTGCTGTCACTAAGTGGTGTGAGCAAAGAGGAAGCAGGCAATCGGTGGCCGCTAAGCTAGTAAATAAGAAGCTAATGCGTCGAGAGCAGGTGGTTCAGGAGATGGGTGTCCTACAGTGTCTTCAGCATCCTCACTTGGTGGGCCTGCTGGACACTTACGAGACCCCAGCCAGTTACGTCCTCATCCTGGAGATGTACGTGGACTTCTTTACTTGATCTGTAACAATATAGTCTCCCACATGCTAGTGATACCGTCAGTTAATTTAGCTTTTTGTTTTTTTGCACATCAGCGCTGATCAAGGTCGTCTCCTGGACTATATTGTAAGCTGGGGGAACCTAACAGAAGAAAAGGTGTCTCTTTATCTACGGGACATTCTGGAAGCTTTACACTACCTTCACACATGTAGGATTGCTCATCTTGACTTGAAGGTGAGCCTTTCCATAGAATTATTCTTAATAAATCAGTTGGTCATTTTTGGACAAAAGGATACCCAGATGGCGCTTGACTGGCTCTTCTCAAAAACCAATTTATTATTTTAATATATTTACTCAACAACTGTCAAATTCATTTAACAACCAGGAGATCCTAAATCTTCAACCAGGAGATCCTAAATCTTTATGAATAAAAATTGTAAACCCTAAAGAAAACACACTGAATACAAATACAAATCATTATTCGTAGTGAGATATAATTTTAAACAGAAACACTAACAAAAATATATCCTTATTAGTTCAAACTGTTCGTCTAAACAAATAGGGATGTAACAATTTAATATGAATCATTGCATGGATCAAATGACTAACAATATGAGGTATCAATACAACACACACATCTAAATCTAAGTAATATACCAATAAGATACGCTACAGTACTAACTTGACTTGTGAAACAGGTCAAATGTTGTGTCTTAATGTGCTTTGGAGTCAAAAAGGTTAAGGTCTTATTTATATTCATAAGTAATGAATCATCCAATTTACACCCTATAAGTCAACACTGACTAATCGCTTCTATTTTAATACTTTGCCACTTCTAGAGATGTTGTGACGTCTGTGGTTAAAAATAAAACATAATAAAAGGTGGGAGACGTTGCTCTTTTGAATAGTTGACTGGATTGCGTCACTCGTGCTATTTAATTCCTATTTTTACATTTTGAACCTGTCATGTGTTTCCTATCTCATACTTATCTCCGTTGCGTGATTTTTTTCAGCCCGAGAATGTATTAATCGAGCAAACGTCAACCCAGCCTCTAGTCAAACTGACGGACTTCGGCGATGCGGCCCATCTCTCCAACACGCCGTACATCCACCCTCTGCTGGGCAGCCCAGAGTTCTCCGCCCCTGAGCTGGTTCTAGGTGAGCCCGCGGCTCTGACCTCTGACCTCTGGAGTCTAGGCGTGCTGGCGTACGTGATGCTCAGCGGGGCGTCCCCTTTCCTGGACGAGAGTGTCGAGGAGACCTGTCTGAACATCTGCCGCCTCGACTTCAGCTTCCCGGAGGACTACTTCCGCGGGGTGAGTCCGGCCGCGCGGGATCTGCTATGCGTCCTGCTCCGAGGCGAGCCGTGCAGACGTCCCTCTGCGCAGGTCTGCCTGCGAGAGCAACCGTGGCTGCAGCCCAACGCAGCTTCCGGAGCAGCTCGCCTCGACACTTCCAGACTCATCTCTTTCATAGAGCGGAGGAAACATCAGAACGACCTGCGACCCGTGGCCAGTTTCCGAGCATTCCTGCACAGCCGCCTGCTCAGCCAGAGCTGAGAGAAACGTAAAAGTGCAAATCTCGTTCTCCTGCAGTCCTGAGTAGGATATCGAGGAGAGTATAGGTTGCTGATATATGCTGAAATCTTCTTTTAGAGTCATTCTGAAACGGTTCTGGGTCTCTATTACTGTAACTGCTGCTGACAAAAACTCTGAAGTTCCCTTTTCCATCCCTTCTAAACTCATTTCTGCTACACGTACATGTTTTCTCTTTGTATGGACAAAACTCACAAGAAAAATGTGAATTAAGAAGGGGGGATTCTTTTAAAGTTTTTTTTTTTTTTTTTTATTCCCCCGAGCCAGAAAGTTTTAGCCTCATGTTCGGACAGTATTTCAAGTATTTCAGGTTGTTTCAGTGGAGTACTGTAATTTGAATAGCTATATTCAGGAAAGATTACGTTTTGTACAAACCATGTATAGAAGCACAGTAAAGATGATATCTTTATCCTGAACGTTTTGGAGTAAAAAAAAAAAGAAAAAGAAAAAAGCTTATTTAAACGGGAGTAATATCGGTTACGCTATGGCATTCATCTCAAGTCCCACGTTTGATAAACGTACAGTCATATTGGACATTGATCATACGAAATAAAAACGACTTTTAACAGCTGCAACTCTTTCGGACGGGAAGTAGAAAATAAGCTTTTGATTTCAACTCGCATCTGTCTTATCAGCCTTATGTTGTAAATAAACTGGACCTGCCTTCATTCGTGTTCATTTGCAGTGTTTCAAATGCTTTTTCACCGGCCGCTCATGACTTTCAACTGACCAGTTAGAATATACAAGCCGGCGAGCCGGCGAAGGCAGGAAGCGTCAGATACCACAGCAAACGTGCACTCTTTGTAATTTGTTGAAATGTGCAATGTTGGGGCTTTAACATTTTGCAGCTATTTATAATGATTCGTGTTAAATCAGCATTGTTAAGTACGTGTGTTGGCCACCGCGAGTTGAGATATGACGTGTCCGTGACTCTTTTGCTGAGTTTTCTGTGTTCAGTATTATTTTGTAAGCTTAAGCCTCATTGGTGAAAAATGGTTCGTGTCTGTCACGCATTTGTTACGAATGTCGTTATTTTCATCGTTATACCAAAGTTACTCCGTACGTACCTAAATGCTACTTCTTTTCCCTTTTTGGTGGTTATAATTTGTAACAATAAGTTATGAATGCAGTTCTGACTCCTGGAGCAGGAGTACGCTTGTATCGATTGTTGATTTATTTATTGTGTCTTGTTCGGTTTTTGTTAATCGAAGTTAACTGAAGTAGTGCTTCATATTGTCCGATTATTAGGAATTTTAATTTCCACATCTGCTCATTGTGGCAGTAGTCCGTCAATGTAAGTTTGCATGACTAAACGACAAGAATTATTCTGTTTTCAGTTCACGTCGTTTTAAATACAATGAGATGAATCGTTCCCCTTGTAATGTTTTTGCTGTACAGGGAGAAAGTATGAAGCGAATTGCCTCTAAATTGTGGGTTGAAGTTTAAGAGGGAAGTTGCAGTGCTCCGATAATTCAAAAATAACTAATGTCAACTAAAAGCGATTGCAATTATTGCCGAATATAAAGGAGTTTTATTTAAATGTTGTTTTATTTAAGTCAGTTTCTCATAATGTATAGATGTACAGACACCATTAAAAAAAAAAAACCTGGACGTAGCGACACCTGTTTTTTACATAATGTCATTTTGAATGTTTTTGACTCTATATTAATTTTGCACGTATAGTATTTCTTTGTACAGAAACCATACATGTTCGCACGTTACGTGCTGTACATAAGTTACTTTACCCTCGGTTATTTTTGAGATTAAACATTGAAACATTTTATTCGGTCTCCGGTGTATTTGTCCGTAAAGTGTGTGTGGGATTGGAAGAACCGCTCAACAGCGCTGTTGTCTCGTATCTCTATTCTGATCTGAGGATTAATATTTTTTTTTTTTTTTACGCATTTCCTGTACGTGTCTCTCTTGAGGGCTCAGACCATGTGAAAACCATCCGGGGCGGCAGAGGAAACAGGCAAGTGTGAAAACTGCATCTGCAGGTGCTGTGAGATCGCGGTGAGATCCCAAAACAGATAAATGACTTATTATGCGCGTCCTGATCTCACCGCAGTGGTGTGGGCATGCAAGCAACTGTAAGCGCGTTACAGAACAAAATCAATCAAGGATACATACAGTATGTGCTCACTGATTACACTTAACCAATCAAGAAATGCAATGAATTAGCACGGTCACGTTTTTGTCGTAATTGGGCCTATTACGGATGCTGGTTTCCGGTTTGCTGTTGCAAATATCCAGTTGAAGGAGTTTCTCGTGAGCACGTAGACACACCCGTGTTATTATAAGACGAAAAATTACGCATTTACGAAAAAGGTTTGCGACTTTGTTTTCGCGGCTTGAAGCACCGCGGTTGTGATTGTGTGAATGTAACTGCTTTGTTTTCTACAATGTGTGAAAAGTCTGTTGTCGAGTTTGAACTGTGGCTAATGTTGTTCTGCCGTCACCCACACATGCAGGCCTGTTCCTTTTGAGAACCACCGCTCGATCTCCGTGACATTCAAATAATTACATTTAGTGGCTCGGCCCGGACTTCGAGGCGTAAGATAACCAGACGAATAAAACGAAACGATCTCTGTGAACCTATCATACCGAAAATAAAACTTCAGATTCGACCTTCCATTATTATGAACCAAAATTCCCCCTCTCTAGACGCTTTCTAAGAAATCGTGAAAACAGTTTCCATGACTAATTTTTGCATTTTGCTCATTTTTGTTTGAAATAGGTCGTAATAACGGGGTATTGACAAACGCGTCTGAGCAGTTTTGTAAAGCGTGCAGCTGTACCACCAGGAGGCACACTTTAATTGGATCGAAAAGCCTAATCGACGGTCTAATAATTCTGCAATATGGTATCAGTGCACGAGAATCATATTTATGGTTTGTAAATGTGGCTGTGATTTGATCAGATATCTTACCGGAACACTGATATTGCTTGAGATAATATACAAAGTTATCGGTTTCTCTCTGTTACTGTAGTCTGTGATGGAGCGTGAAAACAAAACAGTCCTTGGGTTAGCTCAAAAGAACACGTTTAAAAGGTAAGAGTGGGCATCTTCTGGTCTTGTGGTCGCAATGAATTTTGTTCCTGTGCAAAATATTGGAACAATAGCTAAAAGAGTAAACAACAAGTTGTTATTTAACAAAAAAATGAACAAAAGTATATTTAAGCCTTGTTATTACATAGTCAACATAGTCACGCTATTACACGGTCTAACGCAATTAAATATAAAATAAAACTTTATATTTATGTTTTGAAACCAACATGTTAAGGGATGAAAATATTTCAAGTTGGATGGAGTTATTTAAATAAAATGTCAAATCGCTCAAGCAAACTTCCCTATTTGTCTTGTACAGAAATAATTAAAAATGTGGTCCTCAAGAGACAGTATTTGCAAAAGTGTGTGCATGCAAAAAATAACTGCATAGTAATTACATGTACAGAATTATTTCCAGTTGCTATTAGAACACATAACATTAACCCATTTAATATATCTTGTGTGCTAATGTCATATTTTACATACTTTTATTATATAAAACATTATTATCAGAATTTTGTTTATTAATTAATATTATTATTTCTGTTATTTTAATATTAATAAATTAAATATAACACATTAAGCAGAACTAATATATATATATATATATATATATATATATATATATATATATATATATATATATATATATATATATATAATTAATGAATTCATGTTAAAATATATTGCTAAGAAATACTGTGACATCTGCTTGTAATTAAATGTATGTGAAAAAACAATACACACTACTGGCTTGATTTTTATTTATTAAAAATAAAATCACCCTCTTGAATGCAAGAGAAAAGACTGTGATTTTAACACTTAATAAGGATGGATGAAATTTTCCATGTATATTTGATAACATGCAGTATGTATATGGAAATTGCCCAAAAAGGAAGACTTTCTTCTGACTTTATTGCTGTTCCGTGCTTCTAATCTGTTATTGCACAGAACACCTAATAGGAGGCGACACTTGCACATTAAACACCTGCCTGTGGTGATGTGTTTCAATTGAAATTACTTACAATGTTTCAGCTGCAAATACAAATAATCTTGCTAAAATAAAAATTATATATATTTAAGTCCTGTGTCTTTGTCTTGAGTTTGTTGGATTGCCAATGTCTTTTGCCAATGTCCATACAATGTCTTTTCCCGAGGTCTATTCGTTGTTTTTGTTCTGTCTGCCTGCCTTTGTATATTTATTTTGCCAGTTTTGGATTAAATCTGTTTAATCCATATATATATATATATATATATATATATATATATATATATATATATATATATATATATATATATATATATATATATATATATATTTTTTTTTTTTTTTATTGAGAAATTTATATATGCATATATATATATATATATATATATATATATATATATATATATATATATATATATATATATATGTGTGTGTGTGTGTGTGTGTGTGTGTGTGTGTGTATATGTGCATATTTTTATATTTTTATTTTTTTTTTTTTTATTGAGAAATTTATTTACCAGATGAGTCGAGTTACAGTGTATGATTTTAATTTTCATCATTCATTCTTGTCCTGTTTAGGTCCCAGGGTTGCTCATGAGGCAACAGAAAGTGACATTGCAGGTCGTATGATAATGCAAACTTTGACATCGTCTTATACATATGTTTTAACAGACACAAACTTCTTTATCAATTCTGTGCTCATTCTGTATACATTTAGCAATTTCCTAAATGCAACTTGTGTAGTGACTCTCTTTATGCCGGAATAATGGTTCTCTCCATTGATTATGTAGAACTAGTTTAGTTGCGAAAGCAAAAATAGAGGAAATATGTCTGTGTCTGAGTTTTTGTTTTTTTTTTCTTAGCCTTTGTTTAGCCCTGGTTTCCTTATAGTCCCACATGTTCCTTGTTTTCTTTCTCAGTTTGTTCAGTGCTTGGTCAATTCTTGGTTTTTGGATTGATGTTAAAAATATGTATTTATTTTATTTTATTCTCTAAAATGATTTACAAATATCCTCATCTCTAGTTTTCTTGCTGCACTAGAGCACGACAGAAGAAAAAAAAAATCTTTGCATATGCTCTATGGTTGCTGCTCATGCATCTTTGTGGCTTCCTCTGTCTGTGATTTTCACTATAACCCTAAAATGTACCAAAACTAGTCAAAGATTGTTTGTAAGCCATTTTGCTAAATGTTTATAGATCTTGGATTTGATTAGCCTACCTGGACTTAGAGTTATTAATATACTATTAGTACATTTTCTGTCATCTCAAGTTAAAGTTTCAGTGATTTTATGTATGTGTGTGTGTGTATGTATATATATATATATATATATGCATGCAGGTTGTGAATTGAACAGTGACCATCGGGGGAGCTGATTGGTTAAGGCATGTAAATGAGTTGAACGTAATTTTAAGGGTTACTTACAGACATACATATATATTTAGTAAGTGAAGAAATAATATAATATAATATAATATAATATAATATAATATACGATAATAATAATAACAAAAAATTGCACATAAATCTATTACAAATAAGTTAATGCATGCCAGCCTTTAATTACATTTTTCATTTGTTGTTGTTTTTTTTTTGGTTGATGTGTTTTGTGTGAAAAATCTTACTTGTAAGATAAAATCTGCCATCATGGAAATTCTTTTTTTTTCAGAATTTTCACTTCAGCAAACTTTTTCTTCTCTCAGTCTTTCCTCCATAATGATGCCATATTATCATATGTGGTAGATGCTGTTTATAGTCGCTCATAAAGGCCTCCAGAGCTGAAACCAGGTTATGGTAAGAGGTGCTAGGTGTATTTCAACACACGCTCTAAGCGGTAGACCAGTCAGAGCAGACTAGGCCTTTTGAAGGCAGGCTTTAAAGAGACAGGAACTTAAACAGAGTGTTTCAGGCAGATGTGGTAAAAAAAGAGGTGCTGCGGCACAGTGAAAATAATGTGATTTTGAACTTTAAATCATGTTAATGTATTCTAGCAGACCCAGCCAAAACTTGAAAAGTATAGCAATAAAATGTATTCTTTAAAATTCTCTTTGCAATGTACAGTTTCCATACCTAAAATGTGTGATTTTGGTCTAAAAAGTGACAACTGCCACACTTCAGGTGTGAGTTTTGGTCATTTAAAAAGTTCACAAATCAAAGTAAAATGACAAATCATTATTACAGCATGAAATCGTACTCTTATCTAGTCACAGTGTCACGTTAGGTGGTTTGACGCAGGAAAGACACTCGAGAAGTAAACTAAACTTAAACGGATTTAATCTTCTTAACGGGAAAAATATATACAAGCAGGCAGGCAGGCAGATCAAACCATGTAGGGACATTGACGATCAGACAAACGTGAACAGACAGGAGTCCAGGGAGGTGCAGACGGAGGGAAGTTCCAGGGAAGAGATCCAGACCCCAGCCATGATGAGCCGACGGAGGGAGGAGCCATGGGGGAGGAGCGGCCATCGACTCCTTGGGGCCGACCGACGGCGGCGGCGCAGGTGGTGGAGGCGTAGAGCCGAAGAGCCAGGGTGACACAGAGGCGATGGAGGACCTAGACCGATACGGAGACGGGGGACGGGAAGGACGCGGTGGAGCCAGAGCGACAGAGGACTGAGGTAGAGCCGGAGGGAAGGAGGAGCCTGACAGAGCCGGAGGGATGGAGGGACGAGGTGAAGCCGGAGGTGAGGAATCCCGAGGTGATAGATGGTCGACGACTGACCAACTGTCCTGGTAGCGTGAGTCGTTCGCGAGGGCGAGGAAGTCCTTTGTATAACCCTCGAGAGAGCGATCCTCCTGCTCCAGCAGGAGGATGAGGAAGTTGGGGTCGTCATAAGGGGAATCCATGACAAAAAAACAAAAGGGGAAATACGCCGCTTTACTGTTGGGTCCGATCGTGCTGTCACGTTCGGTGGTTTGACGCAGCAAGGAGCACTCGAGAAGTAAACTAAACTTAAACGGATTTAATCTTCTTAACGGGAAAAATAAAAAACATATACAAGCAGGCAGGCAGAACATAAACCACATAGGGACATCGACGATCGGACAAACTTGAACTCAAAACACAGGACTTAAATACACAAGGTAAATCACTAAATTAACAAGACACGGCTGCAGACAATAATACAATTAACACGAACTAAAGGCAGGGCACACAGAGCACATGACATGAGACAAAAACAATAACAAAAGAGTCCAAGAGACGTGACCCGGAAGGTGCGTCCTCGCACCGAAAAAACAAAACAAATGGGAGCTTGGGAGGAGGTTCTGGTGGAGGACGGCCCCCAGGAGAGGTAGGCAGACAGGAGTTCAGGGAGGTGCAGACGGAGGAGGAGCCAGGAGGAGACAGGAGGAGATCCAGAGCCCAGCCATGATGATCCAATGGTGGAGCCGACGGAGGGAGGAGCCATGGGGAGGAGCGGCCATCGATCCATGGGGCCGACCTACGGCGGCGGAGCAGGTGGTGGAGAGCCAGGGTGACACAGAGGCGATGGAGGACCTAGTCGACGCCGCAGGCTTTGGCGACCGATGCGGAGACTGGGGACAGGAAGGACGCGATGGAGCCAGAGCGACAGATCGACGATCGGACAAACGTGAACTCAAAACACAGGATTAAATACACAAGGTAAATCACTAAATTAACAAGACACGGCTAAAAGACAATAATACAATTAACACAAACTAAAGACAGGGCACACAGAGCACATGACATGAGACAAAAACAATAACAAAAGAGTCCAAGAGACATGACACACAGTTTCTGTTAGGAGTCTCTTCAGAATCACAGGAATAAAATCCAGTCATAAAAATATACCAATTATGACTGAATCAATCAATCATTTTTATTTATATAGTGCTTTTAACAACACAGGTTGTATCAAAGCACTGAACAGTATAAAGTAGAAGAATACAATGCTAGTGATGTATAATGAAGAGAGTGAACAATTTGTTATTAAATGCAGAGACGGTCTCTGTAATCAATTTGACGTTAAATCACTAGAAGTTAAGTGTCCCCAACAAAGCAAGCCAGAGGCGACAGCGGCAAGGAAACAAAACCTCATCCATACAGAATAGAGAAAAAAAACCTTGGGAGAAACCAGACTCAGTTGGGGCCAGTTCTCCTCTGACCGGACGCCCAGCACTTAACTTTCTGTTTAATTTTAAACACAGCTGTGTCAGATAGTGTAAAGTGTGTGTGTGTGTGTGTGTGTGTGTGTGTGTCTGTGCATCAGGATCTGGTGATCCACGGAGCGCATCTAGGTGTTCTGGTCTTACATAAACATAATCTCTGGGTGCTGATCCACCAGAATAAGAAAGAAACAGGACTAATATTAGCGTAGATGCCATTCTTTTTACGATGTCACAAGTACATTGTGTTTTAGGAGTAGTGTTCCCGGTTCCAGCTCAACTAATTAATGCAGCCTAAAAATCCTTTAACGGATTTGAATAATAAAAGCATATTATTATGTTATGTGTAGGCTAAGTTAAAAAGATGTGTCTTTAATCTAGATTTAAACTCACAGAGTGTGTCTGCTTCCCGAACAGAGTTAGGGAGATTGTTCCAGAGTTTAGGTGCTAGATAGGAAAAGGATCTGCTGCCCTCAGTCGAATTTGGGAGCCAGTGCAGTGAATAAGGATTACAGTTTTGATTTAATAATGATTAGAACAATTTGTTGAGTTTGACTGGTCATTGCAGTTACCTAGTCAGTTGAGGTTCAAATCGTGGTGCCAAATTTAGGACAGTTTGCGTTATATTAGATGAACTACAACTGAATTTGTCTAAACTAAAGAAAAGATAGAAGTGTGTATGTAAATTATATGTTAAATTTACATAATGCTCTACGTAGCTTTCAATGAAAATGCCTTAGCTGTTGTGTTTAATTACAACATGTGTCTTTACTTTTTCCTATAGTGTCTGTGACTCTTGTGAGAAAACTACCCACACTTGTACAGAGCAAAAACAGCAGCACAGCACTGGTTTCATTATGGTAATTGGTATAGTCCCTCGTGAGCTGTCAGTGCATCCTGTCCCGTGAGTAACGTCTACCATCACTTAATGTTTTGACTGGCTAGTGAAAGCTACATCACCATGACTGGCCAGATATGAGAACACTGCACATCATTTCATTAGAAAGGTTGTACTGGGGATATTAGACTGAATCATAATGTCCGCTAAGATGACGATCTGTGTTAAAATGAGTCTGCTCTTCATAGGAGAAACATAGTTGAGCGTAATTTGAATCACGCTATGGAGGAGTATAGTGGCTTGGGTCTGTGGTTACACCTGTGAGACCGTTTCTATTGCTTCAGCTCCACACCAGTTTAGATGATTTAATATAGATTACATACTTTACCTGTTTTATGAAGGGTGCATCACATGTTATTTTGCTTCACAAAGTTGGCCATTTTATCACTCTCACTCATTGCATTATATTTAATAAATCATTACAAATTACACGGAAAAAACATTGCCGTGTAGGATTGGGGTTGAGGGGTATGTGTTTCATATGTGTGTGAAAACTGCATGCATGCCAACAAATTTCATATTATATGCACATGAAAAACCAAACATGTGTGTCTCATATATATGTCAAAGTCCATTTTTGCATATTAATACCATGGGTTCTTCTAGTTCTTGCAATGTGTTATGTTAATGCAATTGGCCCCTAATATATATATATATATATATATATATATATATATATATATATATATATATATATATATATATATATATATATATATATATATATATATATATATATAGATCATATATATACCAGATCATGATACATTGTAATAAATGTATTGCTCATCATTAATTTAATATTAGTTAGTGCACATACTTATTATACTGAGCCACACAGTCACATGCATTTTATTGAAGCCATGCATTAAAACAAAATATAAACAAAAAAGTAAACACAAAAATTCTGTAACAGTGCAAACTGATGTATATTCACGTATATTCATACATTAATACAAAAAACAGTTACTGGTTACTAGAAAAACAACAATTCTGAAAAACATTAAATAAAAAATAATTACAAACATTTACAGATATATGCACAAATAACACTACAAGGCCTGTGAATTACATTGTATGATCTGCGTTTTTAATTTTAACAGTCCAGTTGTTCAAAACTTGGCCTTGTGTACTTGCAACTTTCCAATGAATCTTCCACTCGAACTGCTTATATACAAACTGCATTCATTTCTATACATTTTTTTCGGGTGGCGGTGGAAAAATGTTTGTCAGTAGATGCATTAGGGTTTTTTTCACTATGCAAGTAAACCCTATATTCATTTATTTATTGACTTATTTCTGTCTGTATTCTCTATTCTCAGTAACACTTTATTCAAACAGCTGTAGTTGATCTCTCATCCACACTAGTGGTCTGTGAGTAAACAGATCCTGTGGCCTGTATGATGTAACTCTTCATGAACTGCAGCCTACTGAAGGGTGTTCTGTGCAGGAGTCTGAAAAGATGCCTTCTAAATTTCTCTCCCACAAATACATAAAGAAAAGGATTCACACAGCTGTGTGAATAAGCCAAAGCTTCTGTGATCTGCAGACTTAGATTGATTGCCTTGCTTCTGTCACAAGATTGAGTTATAAAGTCATTTAGCTCTAAGGCTTTCACAAAAGCTACAATATTGTATGGAGCCCAACAGCAGAAGAAGACGACCATCACTGCAATGACGAGACGCATGGCCTGCCTCCTAGAAGAGCGAACCGTCAGGAGCCTCATCAAAATCATTGAGTAACAAAAACCAATCACAAAAAGCGGAACAATTAAACCCATGATATTCATTTTAATGATACCAAAAGTCTTTGAATAATGACTAGAATTTTGATCGTTTGCTGGATAAGATCTACAATAAGTTGCATTATCTTTTTCCGTGGTTTTAAGGTGAATTAACTCAGGAAAGGATGCCAAAACTGAAATAATCCATATGACCATACTGGCTAAAATACCGTATGTCCTTGTTCTGACTCTCAGGGCAAAAACAGCATGAACTACAGCCAAGTACCGATCAACACTCATCAGTACAATAAAGAATATCCCACTATAGAATCCAATGTGGTAGACACTAAGGACTATAGTGCACATAACATCTCCAAAGATCCAGTGGTTTCTGGCATAGTGTGCCAAGAAGGGGAGAGAAGAGACCAAGAACAGGTCAGCAATAGCAAGGTTCAGAAGACAGATGTCAGTCATGCTTCTCAGCCTCACACCCATCAAGACCACCCAGATCACCAGTACGTTACCCAGAAAGCCCACCACAAAAAACAGGGAGTACAACACAGAAAGAATGCTGGCTCCATATTCTCCATAAACGCAGGACAATGCAGACGAATCGAAATCTCCATCATAGTAGCCAGAATAGTCTTCTGTAGTACTTTCAGTAGTTGTAGCATCCACACTTGAACAAGAAAAGAAAATATATCATAAGTAAAGAAGAGTTTCTCCTTTAACCGTGATTAATAAACGTGACATGACCTTACCTGGACAGTGTTGTGTTGTGCCACACCACGCTAAAAAGAAATTAATCACATGCATGTATCTTATATCTTGAATGGTTAATGTGACCGGCGTTAAAATAAAGAAAACTTATGAACAGTATGTATAGACTGATGTATTGTCATTCGGTTTTCTCCAATGTCCCATTGTCTCAGTGTTCTGTTTGAAATACATGTGGAGATGATGTTTGTTCTTACCTCAGAGACACAGCTGTAGAATTCATAATCAGAATCCCAGAGGTGTACTGGGTTAGACAAACAGGGAGACAAAGACTTTTAGCTATATGTGACTGCTTTATGCATTAATAGATGAGTTTAATAATAATAATAATTATAGCATGAATAATCTTTCATGTCAAAGCGGTGTATTTGAACAGTCCTTAAATATATAGCGTACTTTAAATCACAAAATAATATGAATTGTTTTATAGCACCTTTACAAACAATATGCCTTAAATATGCATCCTCAGAAATACAGATATATACGCATACAAAAAAAGCATGCATTATTGTTCATTTGAGCCACATCGAACGAATGACAGCGAATAATATTTATTTTTTTACCGCATGAAAGCATGCCTTCCTGTGCTGAGCAATTTACGTTTTATTTAAAAATGTTCTTTTTGTTTTTTGCGAAAATATTCATTAGTATTCCGTGGAAATACCAAAGTCACCCTACCACTTTTTGAAATGCAATAAATAAAGTCTTATGAACTTTTTATTAGTATAACAGAAAATTTCACATACCTATTAGCACCACGAGCTGCGATCTGTGGTGGAAACCACCTGTGACATTCAGACTTATTCTGTGACATTGAATGTTTTCAAGAGCTGGTTTACCAACCAAAGTGTGAAACCATAACCAGTTCAAACTGACAGGTGTTTGCTGTAAAAGGTATGGGTCATGGCTCATATTCAAAGTACTGTCTTGGCATATTAAAGGCATATAAACAGGTACTATTTTAAAAAAGCTATAATGCGCTTGCCAGAAATACTCACAAGTATGACAGTGATGTTGCCCCTGACCTTTCCAAGCAGAGGAGGTTGAGATGAGATGAGATAAGATGGTATCATACGAGATCGGTCAAAAAGCATGATCTGTTATAGTTTTTTTCTCAGGCTATTGGTTTGTGACACTTCCTTTGTATAGGTAAACTGGGGTAGGGGCTTTGCAGACTGCAGAAGTAGTTTCATATCGCTGAAATAGCAATGACTCTATTGGCTCCCACCATGTTTCGACCAAAAGGAAATTGCAATGCTTTGCATCAAATGTTGTCCTGTTGAATGAAAAAGCAATGTTGCACCACGGAAATGCACAGTGTTATAATGGTGCAAAATAAAAATAAAACCTAGGTCAATAAATAACCCGTTAAAAAGAAAACATGCACAGCATTGCACATGTACTGGGAACAGCTGAGCAATGTTTTAGCGTGTGGTTTACAAGCTCTGCACACAGCCAACCACTTAAAAGTGCTTTTTAAAAAAAACCAAACCGATTTTATAGTAAGATGGACTTGGTTTTCTCCAAATGTTTTATCATTCTAATGATTTGGATGTGCGCCATTTGAATAAGCAGTTAAGTTTTTCTGTTTTAAGTAAGACACTTAAAACAGAAAAAAATGAAACAATGAAGGATATGGTTTACCATTATTTTTCTGTGGGTTTGTTTTCTGATTTGAAAGAATTTAACTCAAAGCTTTATATTTATATTTATATGCAGATTATTTAGAAACACAGACGTGTCGGACTTACTAGTAGCAAATGTAAAACGTAAAAAAAACAATGTGTAGACATGTGTACACATACAGTACATAAAACATTATCATCCACAATATGCGCCATGCATCATTTGTACCGCAAGGTTATTCCATTATGCCCTGGCCGTGGTGTCACAGTGGAAAATTAAACTAAAAACAGAGATTGTGAAACACCGCATTGACAAGCACTTGTGTGAGAGAAGGTTATGATATTTTAGTTGATTTTCTTTTTTACAGATGCACTTATGAACAAAATGTTAAGACCAGGGGAAACACTGCGAGTATTCATATTTCACGCTGGTGGATTGTAACCAGGTCGTAAGTACTGCTTTAAAATGGCAAAAGAAGAAACAGGCCCAAGAGACAAAAAAAATGCTTTAAAAAAAAAAATAGGGCTGTTCATCAGTTGATCGAATGTGTAAGACCGTAGCATTAAATCTTCATAAAAATATGGCTTTCGTGTGATTGTTCTTCAGGCTGTAACACTGGCATTATTTCCAGATGGCAGAGACTACTTTTGTCTTTGAGTGTGTCAGGACTGTTGATGCGCACAAGCAAGTGCTCTCAGAACACGATATCACTGCCGAGGTTGAACCCAGTAAAACGTTGATTTCACAACTCCTAAAAGATCCTGAGGGTGATGTGACAATAAATGAAAGTTGTAGAACCAAAAAAAGATCAGAGGAACACGCCGGATGGTTCAAAAGAGCAACCTTATTCTCCTGGAAAAAGTTTTATTGGGTGATTGTTGTCATCTACAGTGTTGTTCTGTTGACTATATATATATATATATATATATATATATATATATATATATATATATATATATATATATACACACACACATACATACTACTATATATTACTATGATTGAATCAACAAATGTTAGATAAATGTTAGATTACATTATATGGTGCAATGCATGAATTAATGATAAAGGATGCACATTTACAAAACAAAACCTACACTTGTGTACTTTTGATAGGAGAAATAGCCGTGCTGTAAGTTTTATTCTCTTAAGCATTGCAATGCGTAGATGTCGATCGGTAAGTCTCCACACATCCAAGATATCTTGAAAATGCACTTACTAGACATTTCCTAAACTTTTCTACAACAAAAGCATAAATGACCTGCAACCTGCAAGGTTTTCAGAAGCACCACCACATTGTAGGGCACCGAGAAGACCACAAACACAATGACGATGCCTAAGATGAGTTGACGTTGACGTGGACCAATCACCAGATCCTGATGCATACACACATACACACACACACTAAGTCATTTACACTACCTGACACAGCTGCGTTTAAAATTGAACTGGAAGTTAAGTGCTGGGCGTCCGGTCAGAGGAGAACTGACCCCAACTGAGTCTGGTTTCTCCCAAGGTTTTTTTTTCTCCATTCTGTATGCATGGGGTTTTGTTTCCTTGCCGCTGTCGCCTCTGGCTTGCTTGGTTGGGGACACTTAACTTCTAGTGACTATCGTTGAATTGACTACAGAGACCATCTCTGCATTTAATAAGAAATTGGTCACTCTCGTCATTATACATCCCTGTCATTATACATCCCTGTCATTATACATCCCTGTCATTATACTGTACAGTGCTTTGATGCATCCTGTGTTGTTAAAAGCGCTATATAAATAAAAATGATTGATTGATTGATTGATTGATGAGTTCCTTCTTTGAGTTTTTTGTCTTCTTCACAACCATTAGGACTAAAATGGGCAAAGATATGAACAGTCCTACTGCGTTTTATGAAATTGCTGTCACTCTTGTTGTTGAGACTGAAAGATAATGTCTTACGAATATAATATTATTGTAAGATTGAATTTTATATATGTATGAGCACTATAAGCTACTATCAGTGGTAGAAACCACCAGTGACATTCAGACTTATTTTGTGACACTGAATGTTTCTGGAGGCTGCTTTACCAACCATAAAAAGTGTGAGACCATAAACGTTTCTATTGATTTGTCAGGTGTATGCTATAAAGGGGTTTAGGAATCATGAATTTAAAGTGCTCCAGGCGGTGAAAAGGTGAAAAGGGAAATGTTTATAATTAATTACATTTAATTTAAATTATGTAAGGAACACTTGATGATGGGCCATTGAATTATTAGAAAAACAATGTACCTGAGGCATTGTTACACAATTTTTTTCTGATAATCCTGCTAACATCTCTGAAGACCTGTCCTGGACCACCAACACCTCCAGCCTGGTCAAGAAGGCTCACCAGCGTCTTTTCTTCCCGAGGAAACTTAAGAAGAACCAGCTGTCCTCAGCCATCCTGGTGAACTTCTATCGCTGCACAATAGAGAGCCTCCTAACAAACTGTGTCACAGTCTGGTATGGGAGCTGCTCTGTTGGTGGTGGTGAAGACTGCCCAGCGCATCACAGGAACTCCACTTCCATCCATTGAGGACATCCAGAAGAAACACTGTTTGCGTCGAGCATGCAGTATTCTTAAGGACTCCTCTCACCCTGCCCACAAACACAAAAGGCTTTTCCCGCCTGCCATCCCGCAGTTGATTCAGATTCCCCGGACTAGAACAAGTAGACTGAGGAACAGCTTTTTACTTTTCATTGGTTTTATGCTACACATGATTCAGAGCCGCCATGCTGGAAGGTGTTCCCCATAGCGTCTCGTTTCTTTGAGGAACCATGGCTATGTAACCTCGAGGCGTCTTCTTATTAAAAGAATATGTCCCACTTTATATTATGTGGCCTCAACTACCATGTACTTACATTTAAATTAATAATTTGGTACAATGCACTTATTGTACATTTTAAAAATACCTATATGTGATTACATCTGTAATAAATGTATGTACTTACATTTATAATTAGACTATTGATCAATCCATTACACCTTAACTTACCCATACCACCAAGCCTGTCCCAAATCTTTCCTGTATCCCACCTCAATAGCAGCAAGTGTTTTGCAATACAATAATTTTGATGTAAGTACATAGTAGCACTAATATAAAGTGTGACCAAAGAATCTGCTACTTGCTATCCAAAAGCGAGTTTTGAGCAGCATGGAGAAATTCTTGTTGTTTGTCCTTTGTTGAGAATATACTGAATAGCTAGCCAATCAGAGCATGCTTCACTTTTGTAGAATGATGAGCTTCATACAAAAATACCCGTTTGAATGTGGATTTAGAGGAAAAACAATAATGTACAGTATATGGAAAATAATGTGTTTTTACTTAAACTGCATAAACACATTGCATTATTTCAAAATAATGCTCTTTTAGCAACATCATACAACCCCTTTAAAATTGCCATTTTGTTACTTTTGTGTAAATTGTTGCATGTTACTTAATTGTTCAGATTAAATTTTCTGGTTAAGCTTTATTATTTTGAACATACTTCCAAGATGTAGCATCTGTAATTCCAAAGTTCAGTTTTGCAAAGGGTATTAGTTTGTGACATTTCCTCTATGTAGGTAAACTGGGACATTGCAGATTGCAGAACAGTCTCATTTTGACTGCAATAGCAATTTCCGATTGGCTCCCACTCTGTACCTGTCCCAGATGGCACCACAAAACCCGCAAAATTGTTCAGATGGCACTGTGAACCCCACACTTTCGTGACGTAATGCTGCTTTGACTGTCAGGTAGAAGTCTAGTTCCTTTCCCTAGGGACATGGGGCAGGTCACTGCAAAGAGATGCCAAGATGTCAATGCATAGTTTCATTACTGTTGCCTTGTTGTATGTTATTCTTGCAATACCTTATGCCTCTGAAGCAACCTACTAAATACACTGATTGGTTTGTAATATCTGTGTAATAAAGAGCTTATTAATTTGAGGAATAGGAGTGTTAAATGGAAGAAAACTTCTCCGTAGGTTGGACGGCGATGTTCGGAAGTTTGAATACAGTCAATATTTGAAACAAAATGAGTCTTTAATCTTTTCACAAAACTGAATCATACTTTCTACTTATAGCAATGGATACACAGATGAGACATCTTATTCTATTTTGTCATCAGTTGTCTGACGGAAGGATTAAAAAAGAACGGCCTAAAAAAATTATTGAGGTTCACGTGACCCTTCAAGAGTGGATAAAAAGACACATTTAGAGACGAAAAAAAAAATCGCCCACTGTCTTTAAAGCTGCTACATAGAAACAACTTCTTTTTGTGACCGTGAAGTCATTAAATGGCACTAATAATACATTTTTTAACTTATAATTGATAGATACAATCAGCTTTACAAGGTAAAATTGAAGAATTAACAGTAATTGGAGTCAAATCAAATGATTCATGGGGTCAGAGATTCGACTGGAAACCAAATTTTAATAATTCAAGATGAATTCTTTCGGAAGTGGCATATAAGAAATACAGGCATACAACCTTCTTACGGACCATTTAATTCTGTCCCTTGGACTAGTGAACAGTGTAGGGCTACTTAATTTTAGTGCCAATCCAGCCTGATCTCAGGGAAATATTGGATTGGATCTTGTGTCAACTTGTTTTCTTTCAAATAGGGCAGGTTTTATATTTATTTGTTAAACTGACCGATCATAACCCTCTGTGTGTACATTGGTCAAAAATGACAATCCGCTGAAAATGAGTTTGGGAGACTGAAAACAAGAGAAACGCTTAGTGCTCAGGAGCATGTTCGTGTTCCCATATATGCATGTTTGAATGCAAACATAAGTCTCAGACCTGTACATGGATACACTAACACGTACACACACACACATGCGCACATATGTTCTTGCTGTTACTGTTAAATATTGTTTGGGTGTGTGTGTGGGTGTTGATCGTCCCAGAATGTGGTCTTAAACCATAACATTTGAATGCAGATAAAATCGCATGTACCTCTTATCAAGGAAGTGGTTGTGTGTGATCATATATTCCAATCAAATACATCAATGAATGAACTTGCGTTGTGCCTTGCATCAGATATTTGACTGAAAATATCCTGTTGATAGATTTGGATAAATACTGAATGTAGTTATAGATAGAAAATGCAAACTTTTTCATGTTCCTTTAGACAAATTTGAAAGGTTTTTGACACAATATTTTACATCAGCATTTTGCTTACGGCATTATTACTATAAAATGATTTTATTAATATCACAGTACTGTATGTTACAACAGTTTGGGTGCAGTTTTTATAAAAACTGAGTTTTTCTGAGCTTGTCTGAATTCTTGATGCTTGAAATAACAGTCATGTCAGCAGTCTCAATGTACTATGTTTGCATAAGAGACAAAGAACACAGGAAATCCTGTGACACTCTGCAGAGCATGTCTCTTCAGAAACTTGTGGCTTTCTGCTTTAGCTTTAGAGGTAAAGACAAAGGTTAGGTTGAAGTTACTTTCCTGAAACTTCATGCACATAGTTAAGTTCATACTTTTACAAGAAGCCATTTTCCGAACCTTCCTGATGCTTTACACATTAACATGCCATGTGGCCAAATAAACAAATGCAATTATATGCAAGGAGCTATTTATTATTGAGCTGACTTTGCATTTTGTATTGATTAAGTAACAACCATTATTGTTATTATTATTTAGTTAATTCATCATTCAAGCATTTGAATTGCATTGCAACAATTTAAAATAGACCGTTTAGGACACTCTCACAAAAAAGTACTTTTAGGGGTATAAAAGTCAGTGAACAGCATGCTCAAATAGACAGCTTTGTTCCTTCTTTTTCTGTTTCTAATAGATAATAGAACCATAAGAGTGCATATTGCAACAGTCAGGATACAAATACTACTCTTAGGTGCTAATGTGCACCCTTTAGGGGTAGAGAAGTTATAAAGGGGTCTCTTTGAGGGCACTACCCCAGCTCTTGTGCCCCTAGATGAAAAACAGTGTAGATGAAAAATAGTGTGAAAACACACCCCCATGACTGCAATGAAATGTCTCTAAAAATGAAGTATAAAAACTAAAATTCTAAGGTCCAAATATTATGTTATTAATATGCAATAATATGCCAGTTCAGAAAATGGTTCATTTTAAAACAGCGTAATTAAGTATACTGTGGGGCTACAGAGAAACTGTTTGTCGATGTTTCAAAACCTTAGGCATGTACGTGACTGCAGCACCTTATGTGTGAGGGAGGGCTCTTGTGGTAAGCCGTAACATTACAATATACTTTCGAAACAGATTCTGATCATTTTATTTCTTTGTTTATTTACATGTTGATATACATCTGGATATAAGTATCAGTGCATTTGAAATAAGTAGTTTAGACATCTAATGTAACATATATTAGGAATACACAATATTCACATCGATCCAGTAAAGAATACATTCAAAGTACAGTTCCTCTATGTCAACACTACACACACGCGCGCACACACACACACACACACACACACACACACACACGCATCCTCTTATAGCCCATGTGAAGGGGATTAGGTTTTGGTTTCAAAGTGTGTGTGGTTAAGGAAGTTTTTTATTATGTGTCGTTAGTAACTATCATACTGAAATAGTAATGAACTTTTAAGAAGGTCATGTATTGAGACCTTAGATATACTAAGGAGCAGATATTTTGGTAACAGTAAATCATTTGTAAATTCATTATATTTAATGCATCAGTCAATTTTCAAGCCACAGAAAGCTGAAAGCACCTCTTGCCCTATACCGACCTGAAGAAGAAAATGTTGTATTCTTACATGATTTCACATCATCATTTTTATCATCGACATTTGGTTTTACTAATTGAGGTAGTATAATTTATGTTATATCATGAAACCAACAAACGTAATACGCCGCAACGCATGAAAAAAATGCTTTCAAATATAAGCATAATATTTACAAACAAACCGTAACTTTTCCGAACTAAACCTGCGTGCTTTTGATAGGAGATGTAAAAAAAATAGCCGTGTTGGAAGTTTCGTTCTCCGAAACTTTGGATTGCGTAGATGTCGACTGGTAAATCTTCACGCATCCAAGATATCTCGAAAATGCACTCACAAGGCATTTCCTAAACTTTTCCCCGACAAAAGCATAAATGACCGGATTTACACAGCAGTGAGTGAGCGCGATGGTCTCTGTTAAGTCCATGGCCATGCTGACTTGACGATAAGCCTCGCAGGTACTTAACATGCCAAACTCCTGCAAGGTTTTCAGAAACACCACCACGTTGTAGGGCACCCAGAAGACCACAAACACAATGACGATGCCTAAGATGAGCTTTATGGCACGTTCCTTCTTTGAGTTTTTTGTCTTCTTCACAACCATTAGGACCCTGATGTAGCAGTAGGCTAAAATGGGCAAAGATATGAACAGTCCTACTGCGTTTTCACCAAAGTTACGGAACAGCTTCCACTTCTGGGCTGACCCAAAAGGATAAATTCTCTGACAGCTGGTGACGTTGTCCTCTGTGACCATTGCCGCAAAGATGGCCTCTGGAAGGGCAGCGCAGATCGCGACCATCCATATAAGGAGACTTACCACAATTCCGTAACGTAGCATCTTCGCTCCCAGTACTGCAACGGCGTGCACGATGACCAAATAGCGATCAACGCTCATCAGAGTCACGAATAAGATCCCGCTGTAAAATCCCACTTGGTACGTACCCGCCATTGCCTTACACATTTCATTGCCTTTTAAGTAGTGGCCCTGAGCATAGAGAGCCCAGGAGGGCAGCGAGAGGACCATCAGCAGGTCCGACACAGCCAGATTCAACAGGCAGAGGTTTGTCATATTTTTCACGTGCATGATTTTCAAGAGGACCCATAAGACGGTGACGTTGCCGATGAGGCCAAGCACAAAAACAAGGTAGAAAATGGCAGCCTTGAGATGTGGGTTCAGGTTTGAGCCTTCGGTCGTGCATATGTTTTCTGTTTCGTAGATATCGTATGTTTCTGTATTCATGCTGCAACACACAGTAAATGTTATTCAGTGACAGACGGATTCAGTGATGGCTTATATTAATATTTGCTGAAAAAAAAAACAGTAAAACTAGTAACATGCTAATGCCGTAATTACTCATTTGGCTCATCGTATAATGATTCTTCAAATTTTTTTTTTTTTTTTTTTCAATCCACACTGATGTGCAAAAATGCCATTATTGGTGCGAATTATGATGTCAGTAAATTTCACTGCGTTCATCTGCAAATCATGGGGACTTCTATAATTCGGGAAATTGTGAGTCACACATATTTACTTACAAAAATTCAAAAATTCACCATAATAATTTGTAGAGAGAAGCTAAATTTCATTGCCTAATTGTTAGCGGTTGTACAGAAGACTAATATTCGTTATGATATGATTGCGTTATATGTGGCAGGCAGCGGTACACCGATTAAGTGTGTTGCTAGTGTGTCTTAAAATACATATTCAAAAGGTAGCCTTTTAATTAATGCTTTTAAAGTTTTTAATGCAAAATTGCGAGGGGTTTAAGCCACAAAGCTTACCACATGCACACCACACTGTTCTATACCATTACATTCAAACAGATGGAGGTCGCAGAAAGTTAATTAACCGCAGGTTTCTCAAGCATCCCACCGCAATCCCACTATCATACATCAATGTCTCTGATCTCATACTACTTTTGTGAATAGCAGTACTCGCGCAGTACAAACAAGACATCCTACAATACGCCTAATGCTCAGACATACAATCACTCGCACAGTATGAGATATAATAACTGGATAAAAAAAAACACTGAATGTAATATATCGGGCTGTTCTTAACTAACAAGGTTACATTTTTGAGCTAATCTTCATAATTTGTTTTAATAATGTTTTAATGATGGACCACACGCAACATGATGAAAATCAGTAAATAAAACGGTGTTTACCTGGCTGTATATGTTTCAGTCATGATAAAAAAAAAATGCTGCCTCTGTTGTTGCTGAGATGATGTTAAGACGTGTTCATGGAAGTGAGTCTAGTACATTTCACTGTCTTTCTGTACATTTGCCTTCAGCAAATTTCCTGTAAAATGAGGCATGCACATGTGTGTGTGTGCTTTTTTGCAAAACTGATTATGCGATGTGAAGGTGAAATGTGAACACATTTCCTGTCACCGCACTGAGGTTAGCAGGTTTGGATGCACATAAAGAAATTCCCGTGGATGAGATAAAACAAAAAATCTGAGTCATTTGAGGCTGTGACAGCTAGTAAATGAATGCTAATAAGTCCCCCCACCCACAGCGAATGTCTTAAAAAGGACAATTTATGAAGATAGCCTAATGTTCAAAACATACATCCCACATCAATGGATGATAAGCCCGTAGTGATGAAAAAACAACAGTTGTGATCTTTTCGTCTTTAAAAGTGAGTCAATTTTTAGGAATTGAAAAAATAAAGAACAAGTGAAACCAACGCTTATTCTTGGAAAATTAATTATAGGTTACAAGATTTTGTCCCTTATTCCAGCTTGTCATGGCATAGGCTACTTGACTTCTTATATGCAAACCTTTCGGTACTTTCAGAAAATTCAACGATCAAAACACTTCAATAAAATAAAGAAATAAATTAAATGGTTAGCTACAAGGGTTGGGAGGGTTACTTAAAAATGTATTCCCTTCCCTTAAGTTACAATTTATTTCAATGAAAAAAGTATTCAGCAACGTAATCCAAGTACCGCAATATAAAAGCAATGTACTGGATTAATTTTTTTATTACTTTAAGTTACATATATAACTTGTACATATATAAATGTAGCCTGTATATATATATTGTGACGAGTCGGCTGCCCCTCCTCTTGATTGTCACCATCACCCCGTCCTTTATTCGCCGCCCTTCACCAGGCTCCCGACGGGAGTGGGTGTGTTCGAGAGGAGGGGCGTGTGACGAGGCACACCTGAAGTGGATTTAGCCTTGTCACCGTCGCCGTTAAATGCCGTACGCGCCTCTCCTCGAGAGACCGGTCTCTTCCCCCGTGCATGCACGCTGGTGTCCTCGGAAGGGTACGCGATGGACCTCACCCCGCCGTCCGAGAACTGCGTCGTGGGACCCCCGTAGTCCAGGCTGTGACCACACAGCTCATCCCACTCTGCCGCCCGGAGCAAAGAAGCGACGGAGACGCCGCGGAAGAAGCCGCCGCCCCTCGCGCCCCGGACCAGAAAAAAGGGGAGCGCGTGCGACCGCCGGACTCCGCCCCTTACCTGGACCCTTCCCCCCCTGGAACACGGCCTAAACCTGCACGTTACCCGCAGCACGACGAGGACACCAGTTCCCCCTTTTATTTGGACACTTTCCCCCTTGGACACTTTATTTTGTATTTTTATTTTAATAAAAAGCCTCTCCGAGGCCTGACGCCACGCCCACTGTGTCTGTCGTTGGCTCCTCCCGTCACAAATATATATATATATATATATATATATATATATATATATATATATATATATATATATGGCAGTGCAGACATCTAGTGGCTATAGTAATAAAGTTTTATTATTGTTATTGTTTCTTTTATATAACATTTGCAAGTAAAAATAAATATAGTTTATACATAACATTAAAAATGTTACATTTTTAACACCATATAGACCCTACATATTAACCCTAGTATGCATATTAATAACGCATGATTTTTTTTTTTTTGTCCACTCTAGTAGACAGCATGCATCAAATGTATGCAAAGTGAATTAATAGAAATAAACAAGTGGTCTTATTTTTTTTAAATATTCAGTATGTGAAAACAGTTTGAATACACATAGGAAAATCCGGTAACAACAACCTACTTCATGACAGTACAGAAATGGAAAACGCAATAAACAAAAGAGGTGTGTGTGGGGCAGCGAATGAATCTATTTCTGTACCAAAAATATTTTTGTACCTGTCTGGTTTTCTGAGAATAAAAGTATTTAACAGTTATTCCCAAGGTACATTAAAACGAATTTTAACACATCTGCTAATGAGTTAAAATTAGCAGACACTTGAAAGTGCAGAAATTCTATTCTTAATACTTCTGTGTACGTGTGTGTGAGATGTTACGTCTCTCTTTTTAAATTACATTTTGAGTAGTTATTGTACTGCCATTTTCTTGAAGGTTAAGCAATGTTGTGATATACAGAGGGTGTGGGAACATCATCATAGCATCTTACAAAGGGATCTGCGCTCATCTAGCGGCAGAAGAAACCTCACATCTGATTTGGTCCAATCAAGCAGCTACCCTCAGGATTGAAAACAAAGCCTTGTAATGCACCGTGCCACAATAATCGCAACCCCCAAGCTGCTTGCCCATGACAAACAATGACAGTGCAACCCAATTTCCATGATCGAAAATGTAAGATTTACCTCAAACATTTCCTTTTGATGAAACATTTGAAAATGTGACTTTAAGCGAAGTATCTCAGAATAGCATTGGTAAATAAATAGTCGTGAACTTGGCGTGCTTGAGACTGTGGCTCCAAGTGTTTCGTAGATTGATAAGTACTTACGCAGATGTGGTATACAGCTATGCGTCAGACTTCTTCCTCTTTGTCACACAGCCTACCAGTTAGGCAGTTCCATCCTGTATAGCTCCTCCCACCACCATTTCATATAAACCCACCTACTACAACACGTCGTAATGCACTAGCATTTCAAGGAATTTTACCTTAATGATTTTTTTTTTCTTTTTTTTTCTCGAATAAGAATTTTGTGTCCTACACATGTTTTCTTTGTATTAGTTTCAATACCACCACGGCAATGAATTTTAATCCAGTAATATATTTTATTAAATGATCCTTAACATTAAAAACTTAAAGCAACATTCAAAAACCGCCACTGTAAATGCATTTCTTTAACATATAGAAAACATTTTAAACTTGATGCACGAACTTTTGAGTAAATGCGATGCTGAAACCAAAAATGACTTTATCTAAATTATGCTGTATCATTCACATATCTAAAATTTGAGCAACACACATGTAACAACGTCAGCAACTTCTGCATCGTCCTATTAACATATAACATTTCTTTTAGCAAAAAAAAAAAAACAGAACAAAGTTAACCCTTTAAAAACACAATATACATTCATTAAAAAGGGAACTGAGGCATAGTTGAAAAAATTACAATAATTATGAAAAGTAAGCTACTCGGAATTAAATTAACTTTGAGGAAATAAGTTTTGCTCTATGCAATCTGCGTGGAGGAATATTCAGTGGATTTGCTGAAGACTGAACTTCTGCGTTCAGATAGCTGTTGAGACAAAGTGGTGCACTGTCTGAAGCAGAATGGAAACCGCTCTTTGAGGGCTTTAAGAACTGCTCTTCTAAACTTCTGTCCGGCAAAGGCATAGATTATAGGGTTGAGACAACAGTGGCTTAAGGCAATTGTTTCCACCCATTGCATGGCAAGGCTTAAACCAGTATGCCACTCACAAGAAAACAAGAAGCCTTTCCTCTGCAGGAACATTAGAAACATGACAATGTTGTATGGAGTCCAGAAGACAAAATAAACTGCCACCACAGCCAGGATTAGTCTAATGACTTTGTGCCTTTTTTGCGATTTTATGCTGAGCAGAATAGGGATGACCCGGGTATAGCAAAAGCCCATAATAATCAGAGGGAGGATCAAGCTCAGGAAATTCATCTTGAGGTACGTAAAAGACATCCAATCTGATTCTTCAGGAAAATCAGATCCGCATGATGTCTTGCTGTTATTATTTTCTTTTTTCTCTCTAGTAAAAATAATATTAGGGAGGGATGCAAACAGACTGAGAATCCATACAAGCGAGGCCAGAATTAAACCCATTTTTCTAGACCGATTTCTGGAAAGATGCTATGGGCATGGACGATGACAACATAGCGATCCACTGTCATAAGGACCATGAAGAAGATGCTACCGTACAGGCCCATCATGAAGAAACCTGTCATGGTACGACACATGAAACTGCCAAAAATCCACTCGTCCATGGCACTGTGAGCCCAGAAAGGGAGTGACACAAGAAAGAGCAGGTCGGATAGGGCCAGGTTGAGGAGGCACACATCTGTCATGTTGGATTTTTGCCGGTATCTTATCAGGACCCACACTACCAGGCCATTTCCGATTAAGCCAAGAATAAAAACGATGCTGTACAGGGTGGGAAGGAAAACCTCGCTGAAGGCCTTTGTGTTGCCATTGTTGCATGGTGATCTAAATTCGTTGCCATTTTGGTCATAGTAAGCACTGTAGTCGGTTGTTGTAGCTTAGAGGGCACACAAATAACACACTGTTAGGTTCTGTAATACATAATAATATAATATATAATAAGAGGTCTGTTTATAATCTATTATGTATAATATGCAATATGCTTATACTGCATTATGAAGTATTAACAACATAGGTTTATTTAGGTTTGACAAAATAAAATGACACAAGTAGGAACCTTAATTTTAGTTTGTGCTCTCCTGACATCTACTGGACAGACTAGGCATGGTTTCACGTGTTTGAAATGTTAAAATGTCCATCTATTTGACTTCTATTCTGTTCAAACGGATGGTCACACACACACACACACACACACACACACACACACACACACACACACACACACACACACACACACACACACACGATAACTGTCATAATTTACTCACCCTCAAATTGTTTAGAAGAAAGAGAGCAAAACAGGTTTGGAACAATTTGAGGGTAAGTAAATGACATAAGATAACAAAAAAAGTTTACTTTTGGGTGAACTTTCATAATCAAATCAAATCACAATAAAGCTGGTTTTCTATTTATTTTTTATTGTTTACTTTTTAACAAATTATTATTTAAAATAGTAATAATTTTTCTGACAAATACACAGTTAAAACAGTGTCTGATGCCCAACAGTATAAGCATATTATTAAGTAGGAACAACCTTTAAATGTAGCATAATTACATTGAATAGGCTGTTTAGTAACCTACCAGCCTCAGTTCCTGGCTCCTCTGTCATGGCTCTTGGTTTTGACAGCTGAATCTGTGAATTGTTTTGTGATCCTCTCAGCCAAAAATGCTTTACAAACACAGGAGGTGTTATTTCCTGAACCTCCCAGAGGCGGGTCTTAAACTTGCTTAATGCCATTAAAAAGTTCAAACTACTGCCTGCATCATTAAATCAGTTCATTTAGAATCCAAACGAGCCTTTTTTTAAACTAATAAATTAATTCAAAGGCATTTCAGTTAAGAAAAATGGGCATAAAACTGTAAACGCAATACACTCATTTACACATTCATTTGCACATTTGATTAAAATAAGCATAAACATTAGGAACAATTTGTATATGCTAATATTATATTGAATAAACGTATATGTAAAATAATACAATTCTAGTAACCTACTTCAAATGTCTTTAAACTTTTAAAAAAGTTGACCTGCTAAAAAGTGCAACAAGGGCCTGTAGGGTGCAGCGGAATCACCCATCTGTCATTATGGGAATACTTGTAAACTGGTTGGGGATTTGATTGTTGATATAGTTTATATATTTGTCAATAATCAACATGTGTCAAAGTCCTTTTTTAAATACATATAACACTGCATTGTGTCAATTGACACTTCTGTAGTGTGAGTGTAACTTTTTTTTTTCACAAGCTGATAAAGATTTTGACCAACGGATCCGAAATTTACAGGGGCGGGACATATTGACGGCGAGCCAATCAGACAGACCATAAAGGAATAATAAACGCTAGGGACGCTGGGAGTAAACGCTATTTGAATGTTAAAGGACGGCTTTTTGTTGCAGCTTAACTGTTGCCATGGCAAAAAAAAAAAAAAAACCTTGTGTGGCAGTTTCATATTTATGTTATAAGAATTCTCCTGATAATCACGTTCAATGTATTTCTTTACAGTTACGCCAATGTTAACCGTTATTTAGCTAAACGCCTACAGTCGGTGCGAGTTATTTATCGACAGCCTCGCTATATCAGTGCTGTTTACTGTAAAGCACACGCGCTTCCAGCGGGTGCGTTCTCGCGCACAGAATTCCTAGCTCGGGCTGCCGTTGAGCGCGCGCTCGAGAGACGCGGGAACGGCGCTGCCTGGTGGACGGATTAGACCAGGATCGTGAACTCCAGTGCCGCTGTTGTCTGTTTATGAAGCCGAATCCTCGTAAGTATTTCAGTGCTTTATAATTTTTTTAATTATATTTCACTGACGGTGTTAGTTATAAATTGACTCGGAACTTGTTACGTTAGTTCCGTTAAACTTATACCGCATATGTTCGCAGTCTCTTTTGTGCCAAGTGAAACGTTTAAATGCTTTTGTTTGTTTTTCCATATTTAAGAATAGAAATGTGTACATCAAACACTTGTCAGCATCTAGAAGCGCGGTAAACGGTGAAGTCGTTCTGAATACGTGAACGCGACAACTCGGTGCTGGTTAGCTGTGTTTTCTGTAAAGGAGTTCATATTCTTGGTCTTGATTTTTTTTATGTTCTTTCTTTAAAGGTGACACTTATATGAATAAGTGTGAACCTGAATTCCGATGTCCCCGCCTGGACGTACGAGTAATAAATTGCCTTGATACAAAGCGGATTTAGTTTATGACAGATGAATTTTGGAGACGCTACCATCAGACCTCCTGTAGGGTGAGTGTATAGAGCTCTTACTAAATGTTCATATTCTCATGCATCGAAGTGTTATAGCTCTATCCATATCTTTAAACAGACGATGGTGCATTCTGGTGTGCATATTTCATAACATATTATTTTCAAGCTATCCTGATCACCATATGCGATTAAGCCACACACCAGTTGCTTAAAGTAGTTTAATTTAATGTGAAGGCAACTGGAACATCAGGACATTTTGCAGTGGAATGAGAAAATCTGTATAATACACAGTTATATGGCATAGATCAATACAAATTTTTAACTTTCCCTTTATTTTTCATAACAGATCTAATAGTCTTTAACAAATAAAGGTGGCATATGACTTGCTGGGATAAAAGCTCTGTTCTAGCAACTACATGAGAGAAGGGTAGGTAGGAAATGAAAACAAATGACTGTCTGTTCAGTCCGCCCGTGATGCTTTTGTATTCCACCTCTCACACCTTTTGTCACCTCTGCTCTTAACTCAATAGCTCATTATTCCATTTTTTTTAATGGAATGTTTACTGAGCTTTTCTACCTTTAAATTAGGTATCCTAAATGGACTTTATTTTCAATTCGAGTCAGTCCTCATGTGGAGTAAACACAGGTGTGACAAATTCCTCTGGAATTGCATTGTCACAAAAACAGAAACTTCTGGCGATCTTAACGTAGCTCAGCGAGCCATTTAAGCATTAGCTAGTGTCCCCCCTCTGACAACACAACAGTCTGCTTTGTGGATCTTACCCATAGCCCCCCTTTCCTTTATGTAATCAGACCCCATTACATAGCTAAAGCAGTGGACGATTGTGGTTATTTAAAGCTTGAACAGTTGTCGAGCTTTCCTGCTGCTCAAAATGCTTATGAGTATCCAATGAGACTGTAATGAAGTAACTTCTGTTACATTTTTGGTCTCAGTTTTAATATTAAGCACTGCTCATGCACAAGATCCCTTTTATTGAAACACTTTGTTAGTAGTTTGAAAAATTGAAGGCCCCCCTATATTTTATAGCAATATGGATGAGGCTGTCATATGCAGTCAAATGCAGCTTTACCAAGCTCAACAATTCTGGTCCAAACTGTGAAATAAACGAAATGCTATTTAAAAAGGGCGGGCAGGGCTGCTTCATATGTCCTTCTTGTCTTCCAGTTTCAGTTTAATTGAGGTCAACACATAGAATAACTCTGTGCGTTTCAAAGCACGTCAGTGGACCTTAATTCGACATAAATCATTAAGGCGTGATCTGCCATCTTTCTAGGGTTGGCACCCTTATTCATTCATTTTTTAAAGGGTTACTTCACCCAAAAATTGAAATATCGTCATCAATTACTCACCCTCATTTTATTCCAAATCTGTAAGACCTTTCTTCATCTTCTGATGAAATCAAAGAGATGACCTGGCTCACAACTACAAGGTTTTTAGCCTGATTGTTTGCCGAGGAGTGAGTACAGAAATCTGCTAGCGCGCTAGCTAATGTAAAGATCACTGAAATATGAGGCGCTCCCTCTCACATGATAATCTCAGCTATATCTTGTATTGTGTGATGTGCTACAATGTTGAAATCTTGTAGTGTGTGCACGTTTAAGATTTGAGGAAAGATAATCTGTAAAGATTCTCTTTATGTGTGTGCTGCAAACAGATTTCAGAATTGGTCAGGATTTTAAAACTCCTGTAGTGTGAGCTTGTAGATTTACTTGTAAATTATGATGCTTTATAATGTGAAAATCATGATTAGTGGACCACAGAGAACAGTGCAGACTCAGGACGTCATAAACTGCAACGGCACTATGTTGGCATGCACTTTTACAACACTATTGGTACCGACACCAATAGCTATTTAAACAATGTCCTTACAACTTTTCTGGGAATTGAACGTGCAAGTTCCATTGGGTCAGAAAGCTCTCAGCGTTTCTCAAAAATATCTTTATTTGTGTTTCAAAAAAGAAAGAAGGGTTTGTAATGAATTACACATTAATTACAATTAATGACAAAAATATAATTTTTGGTTGAACCTTTGAATTTCTTTTATAGGCATACGTGAAGCTCTGAACAGGTCTTAGGATTTTCCCCTATGCATATTTTTCTATTGCATTTGGTTTTCTAGTTCTTAATTAGCTGCTAATTGTTTTCTTGCTCTATTAGGAATTCTTACTCCTGCTGGATCCCACACTAAAATTAATTGGTTTCTAGTAATATACACAACACAAGAATACAATGTGCACACATTTGAAGTCAAGGCACATTTAGTTTGGTGCTTTTAAATTCCATTCAAGCAGTCCTTGCACTTATCTATGTTTGGAGTTTCGTATGTTTAGCCATGAAGGTCAAAGAGCATTGAAACAAAAAATCGAAGGACAAAAACTTTAGCAAATAAGATACATTTGTTGAGTTAAAGGTTAAGTTTCGATAAGCATATTTCTCAGATAAAGAAAGAACCTGCGAAGAGTACAGTTGTTTTCTGAGTAGTTTTTTCTGGGCATGATTCTGATGACGTCTCGAAATGTTGAAATTAAAATTATTAGGAGATTTTACAATATGATGGTATTGGATTAGTAGTAGGCATATGCCGGTATCAAAATTTGATGTTGTGAATAATTGCTAATGTTTTTATCAAGGTATATGGTAATTTAATTTAGTTGCAAAAACGTGTTGTCATAAACAGTATAACAGGTTTAATACCTTTTTTTCTTGTAACAAAAATAAATGAGCATTTGGATACAATAAAGCAATGCAGAACAATATGTATAAAGTTAAATATTTTACACAGATTAAAGTGCAAAAGAATTAAAAGACCAATAGGTTTCACTTTACAAGATAGCATTAGTTAACCTTAGTTAATACATTAGCATTATCAATGAACAAAAGCATTTACTACAGAAGTTATTAATCTTAGTTTATGTTTGAGGTCATTAAATATTTTAAATATGTTATTAAATATTTTAATTGCCTAGAATAATTTTTCATTGGGAGTTTATGTTAACTAAGTATCTAATGTTAAATAATGAAACCCTAATGTAAAGAATTGTATAATAAATAGCACCAATTACTTCAATTTTTAGGCCCAGTAGGCTGTGATAAACACCACTGCGAATACAAAAATCTGAATGGATATTTAAATAATTGAAATTAGAAAGTAGCAGCTGCTTTGTTTATGGCATTTTCGGGGTAATGGCTGTGTTTTGGCTGCTTAGCGCTCTCTGCTGTCAGAGAGTGAATGTGCACTTTCATTCAGCATGTCTCTCATGCACATCAGCCATACTCCTCTCACGTGTGCGCGCGTGTCTTCAACACAGCTTATAGCGGTATTGCGCATTTAATCAATTAATGGGAAAAGTGTTAAAATACTTTCAAAATTTAGAATAATTTTTATGAATAATTATTTTCGGTATTTTGAAAGCGCGTCACGATAACAGTACTGTGTATATTCATTATCTTGGTATATTGCATTATATTGGTATATTGCATTATTTGATACTCAATCTATTAGAGTCATACATTGCATTGCTGCTGTTGCAGATTTTATACAATGGTCCAATAAACAAGAAGTTCAAATACATTTTAGACACAATGACCCAGTTATATTTGTCTAAAATATAGGTTTTACTATACTACACATACATATACGTACACATATGCAGTATATATAGCACAAGTCTGTGTAAAACCATTCTTAGACTGTGATTTTGTGTTGGCAATGTTAGATTAGCTCCACCTAAATGATGTAAGAATAAAATGAACTGTGGTTCTTTGCTTTGCATATTGGTAAGACGGTCTCTTTCTGTCTAAGTAGGTGGTTCTTGGCCAGAATAATATGCTGCATGCCAACAACCTTATGCCAGTAGTGAAAAGTCTGGCTATGCAAGATTGAATTCCATGAGATCTGAACACTCATTGTTGAACCCATAGTCCAGAATACTTCCATTGACACCACGGGCATAAACCTCATTTGTTCGCTTCAGTGCACTTACGGCTCATATTTCTGCTTCCGTATGTCAACCTCCCTGTCACTGGTGCTTAAAATAGAGCCCACAACAGATAATTCTGCCCATCAGCTGGACTAACCACTGCGTCTCTACACTCTTCTCCCTGTTCACACCCACCGCAAACCTAGCTGGAGCTCGTAGACACACCCTGCATATGAACCATAACTCCAGTGTCTACGTTTTTTTTTTTTATATCGCTTTTAAAACTTAAGAAGAATTACATATATTCTTTTGAATGTACTAGCTAAAAATTCTAAAGCTTACAAATGAGCATGTCTCATGGGTTGAAAGATGAGAGACAAGCTTTGCATATCTGGTGGAGGCACATGGTCTGTCTCTTAATATCAGCTCAACAAATATAACAAAGTTCTTGGCACAAGCATGTCTGTGTGGTCTGTTAGTGTAGCACCGAATGAGAGGAGGATGACCAACTTCATATTTATTCAACTAATCCTTCACTCACACTAAATGCCACACTTTTTGTTAGGTCATACTGGAAACCAGGGTATTGTATTTGTAGATGGATATTGTAAGTACTTAATGGAGAGTTTAACCCTGATGAAAATGGAATATAGTAGCGTCTAAATCTTTTTGCACTTTGGACTGCTTCGTTCTTGTGCTATAGCTAGCAATGCCTCAACTATTTTGGGAGTCTGCTGTCAGACGGTGTTTTAAGAGATCTGTTCGGCACGCAATTCACCAGCCTTTATAGTGGAAGCTTTACCAGAGAGTTCGTCTCAGAGTGTCTCAGAGAGTTTGAAGTGATCCTATTGACCTATTGCTTTAACTTAGGTGAAGGCATTTTCAAAATTGGTCTCAGATAGCACTGTGGCCAAAATCATAAGGTATGCACTGCTTAGCTTGATGTTATTGAGATAATGTTGTTTATCATAAAATCGGTTAACTTTGGGTTTTATCATAGAATCAGTTAACTTCAGATGACATGGGGACATAAAGGGGTGCTAGTTGTACAAGTTGATCCACACACACAAATTGCTATGCTATTACGGTAACATACTGACAGGAACATTTACCAGATGCAACAGTTGTGGTGTCAAATCTTGCAACAAAAGCTTAAAACTGTCTACACTGTACTCAAAATAGAGCGAAGCATCAGTTTACTAATGAGGATTTGCGTCAGATCCTGTGTAGACAAATTCACTGATTAAAATGGGTTATTTTGTCCATTGCTGCGTCACATCACACCACTCCTGTCTGGTGTAGACACGGTGTAATGTGCTGCACCTTTCAATGTCCTCCCTTAAGTGTTCCACCCTCCGGAGTGAGCAAAGCATAGTGATGTTTACTTTTGAGTGGAATTCGGCCCTTTAAATATCAAGGGTTGAGCTTTACTGTTAGAGATCCATTGTAACTGTAGACACTGCTACAGATAAATTTATTCCACGTGGTGTATCTACAGTACATAACAATCGAAGATTACTTAGTGGTGCAAAATGTGCTAATTGGTCAGTATTTTAGAAGATGTGGGTTCACAGGTTAAACAGCAGCAATTAAAGATATGTGTTTGGAACAAATTAATTACTCCTGCTCTCCTCTAATCCTCTAATCCCACTGGATCTATTTCTCTCTCAGACTCAGCCTGGGCAAATACTGTTTTTCTGCAGTTTTCCCAGACACCTGTTTTCCTAACACCTGCACCTCTCCTCTGCTTTAGGTGCAGGCGTGCTCGTGTTTTCGTTGGGCAAGATATGTAATATCTTCTGAGAGTGTGGTGAGGCTTGAAGAGTGCTGATTAAAAGAATTACATTTAAAAATCAATTTTCAGACCTGCCTCTTGATAATACAGCTCTCTACAGATCTGTCCTGCTCAAAGCATGGTTAAATTATGTAATTGGCACCAAAGAGAGGAATATCCAGTTAAAGTGATTAGCCAATTGTAATCTCTTGGAGGCTGAAGAAGACACTAGAGGCCAAAGGTGTCACAAAATTTACTCTTGTGTAAATCATGAACAGGCCCACATGAAACCTGCATATATAAAGTAGATCTAGGCTGGAAACAATGAAGATTTATGCAGAATTGGAACATGTTTCATTCAAAATTCTGTGTTCTTTGATATGATGCTAGTTTTACTCAAATAAAATGGTAACCTGCTCCTGAACAGACTCCAGAGCTGTTTTTGAGATGTTGTTCATGTATTTATGTCCTCATTTAGTGAGACAGAAGGGCGCTGAAATGACTCCTAATGTGTACAGTAACAAAACCGCATGTCATTAATTTGCACATTTATAGTTATGATTGCATAATGTGAATTAATGCTTGTACACTTACATGACATAAAGAAGACGAGATTAGACAGTGGAACACATTTATTAATGTGCTTTACCAGCAGAGACAACAGGAGAATCATTAAAAAGATAGTATAAATACTTGCATTTTTGGACAGGAAAGGGAATTAATTATTGCGTAGCCCATTCCTTAAAACTCGCTAGTATTAGTGTGAATTTCATTAAACTTATACTTGGTAAATTATAGTGCAGGATCTAACACATAATGCATTATGGCATTGGAACTTAAAGTACACAAAGAACAGTTAGTTACGCTAACATTAAGCAATGAATGCACCTTTACATATTCTGGTAATTTATCAAAAGGAGTACAGCTATTTTTACCATTTTTAAAAGCACACAGTTTAAATCAGTCAGCTGAACACAAAAAGTCAGCTGAACACAGGTAGTAATAAAACCAGCGTGCAAATAAACAGCAGTATTGTGCTCTGAACAGGATGCCAAGCAAGCAGCATGCAAAGGGACCACATGGCTCTATGGCCATTATTCCTAATTGATGTGTAAATAATCATTGTGAAGATGAAAGCCATGAAGGTAAGCAAAGCAGATCACATTAACATTTAAATAGCCATTGATAGTGAAATGGCTCTTTAACCTCATACTGTTGACCGAGTGCAATATTTATCTTCGGGTGTTATGCTTTCAGGCATTTTGCCTTTATTGGACAGTACAGCATAAGGAGCAGGAAGCGAAAGGAGAATAGTATCGGGAAGCATCTCAAGTCAGGAGCTAAAACTCAGCTTGCATGAGGTGCTATTACGTGATGTGTCTGAGTGCTACTCACACTATTCCTTTGATAGACACAGTACATTATTCTTAGTGACGTTGAAGACGTTGTATGCCAACTACATACTCTAATTCTCAGACCCTAATTAGAGCATGGGTGGACGGATCATCCCGTGACGCACAGCAGACAGTGAGAGAGTGAATAAAGCTCTGGCTAAATCCATGCAGGCATTGGATTAGAAGATAGTTTAAGACAAAGCCAGAAAAGACAGCTCAGGAACCGACCTATTCATTTTGAACAAGACCATCTGCTCACAAGACCCTACCCTCATCAGTTTTTTTCCTCATATAAGTTTGTGAGATTATGTGGTGTGGATCTCGGTCCCTCTGTGGCAGTCTGGTGGCAAAAGAAACTTTAGTACACTTTTAGGTTAAATACATCAATCTATATTGTGTTTTTGAAAGTTTAAAGTTAATAGTTTCAACCGATTTTTGACAGAACAGAGTAAAAAGTCTTTGCTTTGACTTGAACTCAAGAATACGTTAATAATAATAAACAAAAATATATAAAAGTAATAATAATAATCATACATTACATTTAGTCATTAAGCAGATGTTTTTTTTCAAAGTAAAAACAAGTAGAAATAACATGCAGGCACTATAACAAGTCCCGTTAGCCTTACGCTGTACATGTAGCAAGGGGTTTTTAGAAGAAAGTATATAGAAAAAATAAACCTAGGTTATTATTACATAATTATCCTTAATACAGTACAATATATGTAGGTATATTAAAATGATAGTTTGTCAAAAAATTAAACTAAGTTAGTCCGTGTGACATTGGAGGTTCAAAAGTAAGTTTACAAAGCTGTGAGAATACTTGAATATGTGTGTAAAGAGAACAAAAAAATTCTTTCTTCTTATCCCATCTACAGCAGCTGGCTGTCATTATGGAGAGTATCAAGATGCATTAGTTTCCTTTACGCTTCTTGAAATCAATGTCTGAAGCATGTGTGTTAACGTAAGCAGCAGTGCCATCTTTATGCATAGTTTTTTATTCTTTCATTATTTTTGTTTTTTGAGTATTCTCATAGCTTACTTAAAAATAATTTATTAATTTATAATATTTGTTTAAAAAAACATCAATTCTTAAAATCAACAATAACATTAATATACTTACAAATAAAAAAAATAAAAACTAAATATGTAAAGGTTTTTTTAAATGTACTTTATTTGTGGACATTATTATTTGCTTCCGTCTTAGTACATAACAGTGTTGCTAACTGCAACAGAAAAGTGCTATAACAACAGTAGTGTGAAAATGGTTTCAGGAATGGTTTAGCAGTAACAAGCTTATTCCAACAAGTAGTGGTGTGACATTTTGCACATTATAGGGTAGAATTTCAGTTCCAAAGCTACTTTTTGTGGTACACTCAACAGGCTGTTCTATTATATTTGAAGCGTAACTACTTTAAAGTATGAGTGACCTTGGCTAGATGCAATTTCAAGCTACTTCTTTAAATCTGTTGTATACAGATACAATTGATTTTGAGTCATCACAGGCTGGAAGATGTGACTTCTTCCATTATAAACTTCACCATTGACTGTAACAGAATCAGGTGGTCTTGATGCTAGTCTGGTCTTGTTATAGAAATGCTTTTGTTCTTATTTTTGTCATTTTGGAGACAGATTGGCACCATCTTTTGTCGCATCCTTTTTATTTCCATCACCTTTTTCTTCTCTCTGGAGAAATTGAGTAATTGGCCCCAGAATCCCAGTGTGTGTTTGTACCAGAGGACCTGAGTTTTCTGTCTCCCTGGAGAACGCACTGTGTTTGTTCCAGCAGCCGTGGAACTTAAAGACTGCCTGCTCTCTCTTTCCATCTGTGGGTGTTTGGATTGAGAAAGAATGACATTGTGGAGTAGACTGAGTGTTTTGTTGTGTTGTGGAATACCCAGATACCTCAGCAATTTTTTTTCAGTGGAATAGCCTGATATTTTCGAGAAATAACTTTTAAATGTTGCTGTTACTTCAGAGATTGTGAGAGATATGTCAAGAAGAAAAGGGAAGAACAAAGTCAAAGTCATATTGCCTGAATAAGATGGGTGGCTGTGCTGTGCTAACTGGCTAAATTCAAATTAACTGTCTAGATTAAAGGTGTTTTGAACGTTGTTTACTAGCGGTGGTGCAATCAATTGAACATTTGCAAATAGCATCACAAGCATATGTGCAGCAGCTCTTGACCTGTTGTTAAAAGCATTGTTTCTTGTATGACATGGATGTAATTATGCCTTTAAGATTATGCCTTTAAGAGTATGATATAAGAAAGAGCCCGCTATGAATCAATCTTCAATCAAAGCAAAATGACAATAAACAAAAACTATTTTCTTAAGGGAAAAATAGACTATGCTATATATCATTACTAAATTAAATGTTACAATAAAGTACAAAACTGTTTTTACTTTTGCTTTTACTAATTTTGTAATTATTTGTATTTGACTTTTTATTTACTTGTATTTATTGTTGAAATATATACATTTAAAACAAACAGATGCATGCAAACATAATACATAAGATGCCACCAACATATAATGCAAATGTAATATATTTAACAAAACATTTCTCTTTATTGAGTTGAATAAATTTTAATGAATGGATTTGCGTGTCATTGCTTACTCTATCGTGACATTTTTTTGTGGTTGAAACATAGTTGAGTGATTACATGAGACATGATACAGTTTAGCATGTTGTACTATAACATACCTTCTGATATTTATTCATGTTTACTTTTGTTTATTTAAAGACAAAGAGGTGATTGACCTAGAATCTGCATTGCTGCTTTAAACTGAGATGTTTATTGTTTAAATCTTGTGATAAATTTAAGTTGAGACTTGAGTACTTTCTTAAAATTAACAAAAAATAAAGCTTATTACATTGTTGGATACGAGGTTGGCTAGCCTATACGTTAAGTGAAGTTCTTTTCAAACAAAAACAGCTGTCTCGGTCATGTTTGCTGATTGTGGTGGAGTTTGTAGTTTGTTTGTTTTTTTGCCATAGTTTTTACTTTCACGCTTGTTCCCTGTTCTTTTGATTACCATCCTCGTATTATTTAAACCATTGGTCTCAAAGACAATTCCTGGAGGGCCACAGCTCTACACAGCTGCAACCCTAATCAAACACACCTGATTTAGATATTTAAGATATTCAGGATGACTAGAATCTTACAATCAGGTGTGATTTGGAGCTGGTTGGAGCTAAACTCCACAGAGCTCTGCAGAGCCCTCCAGGAAGTTTGAGGCCACTGAAACTCTCAGTTTCCTCAGTTCCGTGTTTGCCATTTAGCATAGATGTGTATTGTGCTGCCCCTAACTACTTTTAACTAGAACAGCAAGTCTTAGGCACAGTCTAAAAAATATTCCATTGAGTTAATTTTTTTTCCATTTAAGAATATATTAATTTAAAAAATGGTAATTCAGCAATGCTAACCAATGTCTATTGATTGACCAGGATTCTCAGGAAAAACAAAGCAAAAACAACAACAAAAAACGTAGGACAGGGACTTTTTCCAATGATTGTTTATTGGATGGAGGCAAATCTGTATGCAAGCCTGCAGTCAATTACAAGAAAGGGACAGTGTAATGTTGACAAAGTAATTTGATATGTCCAGAGAAGTATATTTTATTAGAAGAAAGTATTTTTTATGCATGAATAAACAGGAATTTAGAAAATAGAATGAATTTCCTTTTCATGTCAACTTAAGCGTTTCTGTGGTAGCACCTACACTCAAAACAGGACAGCTTTTACAAGTGTTAGTGTCGTCAGTGCAGTAGCATTTCTGTGAGCCGTTTATAGCTCCTCAAAAGACAGGAAGCTTCACCCTCAGCAGTAAAAGGGTGGGGCTTTCTGCCAGGGAAATGGCCCTGTAACCAGAGATCGAGGGCAGTTGCAGTGCCAGCAGGCTTCATGCTTAGCAACGGCAAACAAACGCTGGTAAAAAGTTGAATGTACCTTCAGATTCACCAATCGGCTGGGTCATTCACTCTTTGCGTGAAGCTTCAATCATAAATTTGCAGCTGCTTGGGTATGCGCTTTCCCTCACACTTCTTGGGTGTAAAAATAGGTTGCTATGTGAACACCATGACTCCCCAGAGGCATGTGCCTGTTGTTACGCCCTGCTGATCTGCTGAGGGTGAGGGAACTTGTTTCCTCAATGGAGCAATGCACACCAAAACTCCAGGGGCAGGTGGTAAGATATAAAGATATGGTCCATGACTGAAAGATTTAAATCTGTTGCAGTGTTTCAGTCATTTGTAATACTGATGGACGTGACTTAAAAATGTATTTCAGGCATACTGAAACTGTGTTGTCAATAAATACATTTAAAGAACTTAACTCGTAAGGAGACATTTGTGTTATTTCATAAGCATCACACTATATGACTGCCATTGCTTTTGCTTTCCTTTTCTTTTTGAAAGCCAGCAATCGACATCTTTATTTACTGATTTTTGGAAATAATGCCTTAAATAGATCTACACTCAAAGGCCTATTGTAAAATAACAGCAAACTCTCTGGATCCTTCAGGTTGAATCCCACTGTTTGCTTTGGGCTAAAACAGAAAAGCCCAAACAACAGAAGGATTAATGTGGACTAATAAAGGTCCTATTGTTTGCTGTACTGTTCAGTTCACTAGAGCATGAGCTCAGGTCAGATCTCATGTCCCACTTACACATACATCCACTTATTTAAGACTTATTCATCCATACAATGTTTGTCGGATGTCTTTTGCTAAGTAAATCTAATTCTAAAGACTTTTTATTCTTCTGATTCATAGACCAGAGCAATAAGGCTTTGTGTTTTTTTTGACTAGTGTGAAGCATCAAGATTAAAAAATAAGGGAAGCTCTAATTTGAGGCAGAAGGGCAGTTTTGTTTGTGTAATGGCTGAATCATATTTCCATTTTTCCAGGAACATGGTTTTAACAGTTCACTTATTTAAAATTTTGACTGTGAAAAGCTGATGTTGGAAACATGATTGCATTTTGAAAAACATTAAGCTTGCTTATTGGGAAAACCTTACATTTGTTCCAAATTTTTGTATGCTTATTTAAAACATTTCAATGTTTTTTATGAATTATAATTCCAAGCATGCATTGAGAACACAACCTTTTAACTCAACCGGTGTGTTATTGGTTCCAACACAGAAAGTGTATTACACACTAATGTGTTATACTTACGCAATTTGTGTCAAGTATGGTATTTTTGATCCATTGAGCAAAATACATTCAATATATTTATATACCTGTTCTAATAAATTAACGCTTGAGCCACTAAAGGTACAGTACAGAAGATTTAACTTACCACATAAACAGAATAAGGAGAGGTGACTATGGTGAATGATTTACAGATCTGTACCATTGACAAGTATCTGATCTTGTAAAATGTATGGTAAATACCAGGATTGTCGTTTTTTTATCATTTCTGTAATTGATCGCCATTTGCATTAACAATCAAATAATCAATTAACCTTAATAGCTTATTGCAAAATGCATCTACTGCAGTGGCATATAGTCACCGGCATGAAAGGATGTGCAAATGGACCTTAAAATTCCAGCTTCCTCACCTGAATGAAAAGGGTTTTAGTCTAAAAGTCTAGTAGCAGGATCATAAAATGAATAGATCTGATTATAATAATTGGATTGAATTAAGAGATAGCTGTGCGCTTTGCTATTTCAAACTTTAGGCCGTCATCAAAAATGAAATCCAGGTTTTTTACCCGTGATAAAAATGGCATCCCACCAGAGAGACTCAAATTTCAGACGGGCTAAAAACAAAAATTTCTGGAAAAAATGAAAACAATTATTATTAAACTAGTTATTAAACTGAACTGTCTACTAAATCAATATCACATTATAAACTAGTTTAACATTTTTTAAAAGCTCTGTGTGGACGCAAAGAGCACACAAAAGACAAAAAACGTGCAAATTATACATTATGTCATCATGGGGATGATCTTTGGTGTGGTGGCCTACCACTTCAGAATGAATGTAGCGGAAACACTGATGTTGCTTGAGTCAGAGATTCCTTTCCATCTGCCCCTTGACTGTCTACAAGTGAACACAAAAGACGTTTTAAAAGCTTCTGATATCAAATACAAACATTTTTCTTTTCTGTTGAACACATCCTGTTCACACTAAACATTTCAGTGGGCAGTACGTACACCAATAACAGAGAGCTTTATATTGCTAAAAAATTTTAAACTAAAAAAAAACAATTTACTGAAAATATTAGAAAACAGACTACGGTTTAGTACTATGGTTTATCATTGCAGATATGTATGTATGTTAAATACTTAACATCACTAATTAAATTGGATGTTTTATGAAAAGATTCAAAAGAAACAGCACCAACAGTTGAATTAATGAATACCATTTCATTTAGCTATTGTGTGTCACTCGTGGAATGGATGTGTGTGCAGTGACCCGTGCTGAAACTCGTTTCACCTTCAGCCTACAGGCTACACATATAATGCCCCTACTGTAGACAAGAACAGCCCGTGTTTTACCCATTTCACTTTTTTCAAAGAGGCTTCTAGAGATACTTAGAAGTATATAAATAAAACTCTGAGGTTTCCTGTTTTCATAGACTAGTAGCACTGAGTGGACCGAAACAGCATCAGAACACTTCCTTCTTTCTTGTGTAACAGTTTATATGTTGAAGGATTTATTAAACCAAGCATATTGTTTGACACCACTGAAAGCACTATTATGTATTGGTTAGGGCTGCACAATAAAAATCTTTGAGAAGAAAAAAAACACATTTTAAAAAATGGGATTTTACATTTTTTCACCACAGTGAAAAAAATGCACATTATAACTCATGCAATACATCGGTGTGAAAATTAAATACATTTTTTTTGCATTTCTTTATAATGTAGAATATAAAACATCTTTAAATAAATAAATAGAATTAATATATATTTCAATGATGTTAACAAAATAATAATTAGTTGCAGTCTTATTCATTTATTCATTCATTTTGCAAAGTTTCATTAATTTGCTATTGAACGTCGTATGTTGTTTTCCTGCAGATTAACTGGAGCAGAGAGTATAGTGTACAGGAAGGGCGGTGAGGTGGGACTCGCGGGAGTTTGTTTGAGTCCTGATTTGGGTCATGTAGATGCTCAGCCTGACTAACTAATCTGTTAGTGTGTCAAGTGAAGGGAAAGAGACGCATCTTAGTTCATTTTAGTATGTAGTCTTTGACTGTTGTTTTCATTGCGCTGCAATTGAAAACTGTACATTTCTTTAAATGAAGTGGGTTTATAAACCAATTACAAACATTCCTGTTTTGCTAAACTCCTAAACGTGCATTTACATACTGCAGTTTCCTGCTGAAAATAATATGTTCACAAGAACACAATTTCATACTTTCACACTTCTGACCTTTCTGTGGAAATTGACCTTTGTGAGATCAAAATAGGTCGCTTAGGAGATTCACATAGATGAAAGAAAAAGAATGAAGACATGGGAGGGGGGTATACAACTTTTGGCGTCCTTTGAAAGGAGATTCAATCTAAAACCATTTTGAAATATGTAATGTGTTATTATTTGATTATTTAAATAATTAACTTACTTAAATAATTTCATGCAGTTTCATCTTAAAAGTCTTTTGCGTGTTTGTGTCTTTAATTATGATGAGTTTGAATCACTCTTCTTTTTACTAGCAAAAGTTTTTAGATTGCAGATAGAATGTTATGCTATTTTACACAGTTCTTCTTTCTGAGCATATTTGGATATAAATGTCTCCGTTATATACAGACAATTTGCATTCTGTTCACACATAAATACTGTATACTCCAGAAATAGTTGGAGGAGCAAATTATAGAGTGAAAATGTACCAATGCAGTGAAAGCTAAGTCATCTCAAAAGGACAAAGTCGATCCATTAGTAACCCAGTCGCAATGAAGGCTGTGTGTCTGGAGCTGCCAGCTGAGAAGCTGAGAGTTTCCTGCTCTCCCAGGAAGCTGGCTCATGCCTAAAGGGCTCTTTGTTGGACAAGGTGTGCGATCTGAGCAGCCACTGAGCTCAGTACAAACCCACACTTTCAAAATGTCCTGTTCCTGTCAGCACCGGAGGTGTGTTCTTCCACACGTAGTACAACACATACGCACATAAGAGCACTATCCCAGCAGGTGCCAAGGTTTTCCTACAAACATGCCTTTCTTTGGGCATAACTACTAAAAATGACTTATATTTCGAAGAACTGTACATCTTGTTAAATCTTAATCCAGAATGTCGCATCTTCAAAAATAATTAAATATTCGTAAATATTATGAATTAATTAATCTTATGATGTTTTATAGATATTTAATAAATAATGGAATATTTTATTGAAATATATTTAAAGGCACAGGCGATTTTTATTGTTATAAGACATTATCGAGGTAGTACAATGCCTTAAAGGTACAGTTGATTTAAATATTAAAATTCTGTAATCATTTACTCTATCATCTAAAACTTGTTAAAATTTATGTTCATCTTCATAACAGATGGCAAATATTTTCTCACAATTCTTGTCCATAAATTGAAAGTTGGCAAAAAATTCATAAAGACATAGTAATCCAATTTAGTCCAACTGTAAAGAAAAATGCATGTTGTATATAAGGAACAGTTTTAATTTAGACTGGGATTTAACAATGATTCCAAGAATAAACCTGATTTGTATTTTTGTCAGTCAGTTTACCATATTTAATATACATTTTTAATCTGAACAAAATGACATGGATTGACATGAGGGTGAGTAAATGATGATAAAAAAAAAAAAGACTTTTTAACTTGTTTATTCAGCCTTAACGCTAAGACATCATATCTCTTGACATTTCAGCCACTTCTTGTATTCTGTCTTATTGAAATCATTTTGTTTTAACATTTCTTTGTTCTTTTTTGGAGTAGCTGGTAATTCCATTGACAGTCCCGGGGCAGAGTCTTGGTTGCATAATCAGTAGAATGACACAACAGTGTGTCGATAGCAGGCATTTTGGCACAAGTCTTCATAAATCATTAACCGGGCATGCTCGAGGTCCAAGCATTTTGGCGTTCTCACATGCTTTATGCTTCTCATTGTCTTCGAGGATCATAGACGTTCGCCTTCTGTGTGGTTCCTGGACACGGACTACAGACAGACTCTCACGGCTGCTTTGACAGTAGTAGGATGGTTTTATCTACTGCTAATATTTGCATTGCAGAAAGGGAATTTGTTTGACTGATCAGTTGAAATGAAAAGAGTGCTTATCAGTTCTCTGTATATTTGAGTGTCTTCGTGACATTGAAAGTAAAAATGATATGATGTTTGGGGCCTAGTTTATGAAATATGCACGAAATATGAATTGTTTTGACTTCAAAGGAGGTTAATGGTTTACCAGTTTTCCGCTTTAAGGTCATGACTGAGACTGTTTTGAAACAACATCTATAATTATTTGTTACTGTCTTACGTTATGGTTCTTGGAGAAAACAACTCAGTTGCTTAGCAGTGTCATAGAGCAAATAATTGTTGGTTAGTTTGCTTCAATGCATTACATTTCTCATATTTCAACCGGTTTTTAAAGTACTGAATATGCCGTTGGCCTAGTAAGTAAATAAGAGTAATAATCGAAATAAATAAAAATCACTGCAGCTTCACCTTACCAACCACCCAAAAACTCTTAAAAGTTTTAGCTAGTCTAAAGGGGTGTTAATATCAAGAAAAACTTCACAAATGTGTTTTTCTCTCCAAATGTTATGATTAATGAATTAACATTGATTATTTTTAACTGGATATGGAATTATGTGTTTCACATCTGCTATTTGCAAATTTCTAGACTTCAGATATTTCTAGATGTACATGGTTGTTGATTATCTAAAGGTATTCTATTATTATTGTTTTGTAGATTGCCTGTCCCCTCTTCTACCTATTATGTAATGTCAGCTGTGTTTGAGTGTTGTGTTTTTATGGTCAGAAAGGAGGAGTTCAGTTTAATCAACCAAAGCAATCATGACTCAGGCTTGGAAAAGATAGGCCTTTGTTTTATTACTGCAGTATGACATAATATATTATCACATTGACCTTTTAAACTTTAATAAAAACATGGAAGATATTTCCTTAAATGTACATTTGCTTGATTATGACATCACGATGAGCCTACAATACATTGTGATCTTAAAGGTTCTGGAGGAGTAGCCCAACCATTTTAAACATCGATCCAGTACTTATATAGTTACTAGTTGTCAACCATTCCTGTAGTTATATTAACTCAACAAAGCAAACTCAAATTCTGTTAATGTTAATGCTGTTTCTTAGTTAATACATTCTGCAAGTTTTTAAGTGTATTTACTACTTTTTCTATCTGCTATAGTAGTGTTATAGTAGTGTTTCGACTACAGCAACCCACTGGTGTTGCTATAATTGACACACAACAGGTTTTGTAACATCAGCAAGCTACTTGCTCATATTGAATTTTAGATAATTACTTTGCACATAGATGCATTAATTTATTTCAACATTAAAAGGCAATTTCAGGGCATGATAGGCTCCCACTAACCCATTGGATACATTCTGTTCATCAGGTACTATGATATTTGGGGATAGTTCCTGAAGGGCGACCTCAAATTTATAAGCAATCAGCCTTTCAGTTATCAGATATCGGGTTTATTCTAGTATTATTCTAGTAAGCCTCCACCAACATGCCCACAGGCCAAGTTTGGACAAGCACAGTATGTAGTCATTGGTGGAGATTGTCTGATGACCCTTCTCTGTGTAAACACCACTTCAATTTTGAAACTAACCTAATTATTTCTCCTCTGATTTTATTCGACAGGAGGAGAATGAAGGCCAAGGCCCCACCTCCACCTCAACCCCTCAGCCTGCCCCCGGAGGATCTTCCGTAATGCTGTTCCTGATGGAGGAGGATCTTCAATGGGAGACAGCAAGGAAAACATGCTTCGACCCTCTGTGGACCTCCATATCAGTCTGCCTTCAGGGTATCAGACCACCGTCAATGTGGATGGCAGGTGAATAGGCTCATTACACTGACATTAGCTTTAACATTTCATCAAAACGTTATTTTTCAAATTGGTGGCTCAATGGCTTCAATATTAATAAATAGAGCTGGGACAGGAAATGTTTACAGTAATTGTACACAGTGACCTTCAAAAATATCTAAACAGAGTACAGCAGCATAACACGGACCTTCAGGTGGGGTTTTTAATATGGCTGGGAGGTATATTGAGTTGAAAAATTAAAATAATTTCATAATTTACTCACCCCAAGCCATCCTAGGTGTATATAACTTTCTTCTTTCATCCTGGCTCTTCTAAGCTTGGTCATGATGGTGGATGGTTTTATTTTGAAGCTCCATAAATTGGATATATCTATCGTAAAACTAACCTATACACATCCAGGGGGTTAACACATGTCTTCTAAATATATCACTTGTGAAATATGTCAGAAACATGTATAATTCATGTCAAACAAATATGAAACACATGAAACAGAGATTTGTCTAAATGTGTTTAGATCATGAAAAAGTCCATGTAAATCTCTCCACCACGTCTTTACGTGTGTGTGATTGTGATTGTGGAGGTTTGACCCTTGGTTTGATTTAGTTAAATATATACTAAGAGTATGGCTTGCCTTTACATTCATCCTTTATAGCCATGAACTAAACAAGAAACTAGTTAAAAGTGAGAAAAACGTTTTTTTTTTTTTTTACAGGGTGTGTTCGCGAAGGCTTGGTTTCTAAACCCTGTAAAATAACACATTCTGCTGGGTTTTCAGTGTCTATTTTTTCCTGCCTTTTTCCAGTTCTAAGAAATACAAATTTTTATTGTATATGAAAGGACCACCATGTCATACATTTGGAAACGGGCTCTTTATGACAATTTTTTTATTCAGTTGCTACTGAATTTTGGTCAACATTTAAAAGGAAAGTATTTATACATAAGCATTTAGACACATTTAGGACATCATAAACCTTTTATATGAAACTACTGTGTAAGACTAAAGAAACCAATGTTTGGAGAATGCATGATTTAGTGTCCACCATGTAATAAAATATTTCCATGGTGATGAGGAAGTGTCAGAAGAATAGCCGTATATATTTAGATGAATTGTTCAGCAACATAATGAATATAATTTGGACATTTACACACACAAAAGAAGTTTACTGATCAGGTGAATATCAGTCGTTTCAAAATTCAGCTGCTTTATAGCCATAAAGTTACAGTTACATTCAAAGGAATGGCGAAAGACTGAAATGCCATTGGTTTCATCAGTGAATGACATTTGATCTGAAAATTGAGTATCAAATTTAACTCTTGATTTATTTATTCTTTTCTGAGACTAGATAGTAGCCACGGCATGTTATTTAAACAAGCACATTTCTGTTTTAAACAGCGTTTGAAAACCTCATTAAGAGTGTCTACATTACAAATTTTGGTAGATGGAGGTTGAATTACGGACGATTGATCAGTGAAGCCAAGCATTTAAGACCAGCATTCATGTAGCAATTTGCTGCTTTACGTAACACCTGTAATTCAAGACTATCTTTCTCTCTCTCTCTTTCTCTCTCTCTCGCCCTATCACAGTCCTGTCTGCATCACATGATGTAATTACAAGTCTAAACTGTCAAGTAACTCTATCTTTCTCTGTCCTTATGTCTCCTCTTGTCTCTTTAGAAAAGCTCTGATGGATTTGTTGGTGGATCTGTGCAGTCAGTATCATCTGAATCCAACATATCATACCCTGGAGCTGCTGTCACCCGATGCTCAACCTGTCATTTTTAAGCCCAACGCCCTGCTGGCGCCCTGGACGTCTCCTGCGCCTGATCAAAGAACGAGTGCTGGAGGACAAGGTGATCCGGAAACCTCCACCCAAGATGCCAGAGGTAAGTTTCAGAAACACAGTGTTATGGAGGTTTTTGACCTCATGCCTCATGGTGGTGTAATTGACTTTTTGAAGAGCTTAAAATTTCAGGCAGGCAGCAGTAACTGGCTACTCTACAACTAGCAGGACTTAACTATTGTTTACAGACATTGTACTGTAAATAATTTGCTTTAAAGGTCAGAAGAAGTCTACTTCTTGTTAAACTGCATCAGCCATATTGGATGCTTTCATTGTATGAGCAAGTGTTATCTTCATTGCAGTAGTTTTTAAGGTTAACAAGACCCCAAGTCCTAGAAATGAGAGACTAAAATGGTTTTAAACTTTAATATTATTGTTTAGTTATTATGCATGTGTTTTTATTACACCCTTTTAAGCTGGCAAATACTTTACAAAAAAATGTCCCATGATAAAAAGCTGAAAAGGATGTGTAAATGTAAAAGATGTAAAGATTTAGTATAAATGATGTCCATGCTATTTATTAGCAACTCGTATTCATTCAGTATTTTTTAAGACATCTTTTTACCATAAAAAAGGCTAATATTGATCTTACTCTTGTGTAATGTACTTAAATGAGTTGTTCTTGTTCATCAATGAGTTCATCTTGTTCTGACTAAATGCATCAGGAGGGTCGAATGATCATAAAAAGGGTACGAGCTAAGGTAAAGTGAGTCTTTCACAGGCTCTGCCCTGAGTGTGTGTCTCTCTTTCTCGAGTGTCCTTTTCTCCTCCCCCTCATGTGTGAATATTTGATGAGAGTCTTACCTTTAGTTACCATGCATTATTTCTTCTTCAGCCTGGCTGGCTGGCCCCTCTCTTGCTCCTCTCCCACGTGTCCGACCTCCGGGCAAAGTTAGAGGCTCTGACCTCTGATTCTGCTAGAACAACAGTACAATTGTCGGTGGCCAGTTGAAAGCACACAGCACATGAGTATGGATACGTGATGAAATGGAGTAACACGATTTATTTTCAGTGAATAACAGACATAGACCACAGCTTAGAAATGCTTGACCACAGTAGAAATCAGGATGGTCAAACCTTTAGTTAGAAGGCTGTTACAACTGTTATACCGGCTCAGCATGTTCTCTCTCTCTCTCTCTCTGTGTGTGTGTGTATATATATATATATATATATATGTGTGTGTGTGTGTGTGTGTGTGTGTGTGTGTGTTGGCTAGAGAGAGATGGAATAAAGATGACAAAGTAAATCATATCTGAAGGCCATCTAGTCGTTCAGACTGCCCACCTACAGAACTTGATTAATTATAAAACCTGTATTACCATTCAAAGTCACACAAAGTTCAGGTAGTACTTTGTTCTGAGTGTGCACCGTCTGTAAAAACACAGCACACATTGTTTCATATTCGTTTAAGTCTGTGTGACAGTGCAGTAAACTTTAACCAAAATGTAGAAACAAATTATGTACCAATTTGTGACACTTCAGTTTCACTGGTGTGCACTGTAATATACAGGAAACGGCACACATTAAATCTTCTGGGCCCACTTTGACAGCAGGTTATTTACAATTACATTGCTAGGATGATATTTAGCTGCCAAAATAAAGAGTTATGTTTCACAATATAAATACATGCATATGAGTAACTGATTTAATGTGATTTATTGGTGCTCAATGTAATCTTAAGTTCTGTTCTCTGAAGAAGCTTTCCTTTAAGCAGTGTATTGCGGTTGGTGTGATACTTCCTCTACAAGACACTGCAAACGTGCATATAAAGTCTAATTTTGCCCACTTCTCATGCGAAACTTTAGAGATCTACGTTGCATCTTATCTTATCTTGATCATGCATATGATAATAGCCACAAAGTAGTGAGTTTGCTGCACTGCTGTCATGTACAGGAAGAGTGCATTTGAATGTTAGGTACTATCCGATCGGTTTATTTTTCGTTAAAACTTATTCTCCATTAACAAAAAATCTGTTTAAATACAACAGCTGTCAACATGACTGCCCCCTGTTTCCTTTAAAAAAAAAAATCTGTTTCATTATTTGGGCAATTGACAGCATGCAGCTAGTTGTATTTAACTTCTTGAAATTTCTCTCTCAAAGCAAATCTTTTATTGTTCTTTTTTTATAATATACTCTGTTGAAAAGCATATTTCACCAAAAAGTCAGGCATTTTTGTTGAGATGATATATATAGTATATCTTGAATCAACATTTGTCATTTTTCGCATATGTTTCTCTTCTTTTCATCACATAGAAAACTGTGCGTTTGGTGGTAAACTATCACCGCAGTCAGAAAGCAGTTGTTCGTGTAAATCCACTGGTCCCACTGCATACCCTGGTGCCTGTGATTTGTCAGAAGTGCGAGTTTGACTCGGGCCATGTCTTGCTGTTCAAAGACAATATCAGCCATCAACAGCTGGACCTGGACAAGTGCCTGAGCGAGCTGGGTATCAGAGAACTCTATGTGCTGGATCAAACACTAGGTACGGGATTAAAATGTCAGGACTCCACAGTTGAAAGTGATTGTGCTGCTTAACAACGCTGTTGAAACTGTGATACAGTTGTTCTTTCCCCAGGAATCACTGATGTATAGGGACTTCATAATATAAGGAGATTTGCAATAATAAACCATTTTAGTTTTAGAAGCAATCTAAAACGTATGCCCAGTGGAAAATGTTGTGAATGTAAATTACACCCGAGAAGCCACAATTTTAGATTAAGATTTTAGATAATTTTTTGGCAGGTCCAACACTTCCTGTTCAGACACATTCTTAGATGTTTCCACTTATAGTCTTTGTTTAGCCAGTGCTGATATTACATAACACATGCAAAATGCACTAAGCCTGTAACATTTCACTGTCTAGCCAAATGCGAAAAGACTTCATTCACATTTATTTGACTTCAGATGTTATACTGGTTTGATTGTTTCCAGTTCTCCAGCCTAAAATGGCTTCGACACCTGCCCTGAACTACTCAGGTACTGATGCCATGTGCATGACTTTGGCTGAATAGTTGTCACAGTGGCTTTACAGTATGTGTAGTCAAACTGTCTTCAATGTGCTAAGAGTCTGCTTTATAAAACATGCTGGAGCTTTTTTGAATTCAGATGGGCCGGTCAATAGAACTTAAACAAGACGTGCGGTGCCTATATTTATATTTTTATTTTCATGCTAATTGTTACTGTGATGCTTTCATTCTCAATGCATTTGTGTTCAGAGAAACCTATCCTGGTAATTCTTCTTTACGTTTTGTAGAGGCTTTAGTGTTTTGTCATCTTACATTTTGACTTAGAAGCTTTGGAGATTTGCTGGAGTGTAGCGCCATCTTTTGCCAGAATTTCGTACTGCTTTTTGTGCATTGTGTGCCATTTATGTTTTGCTTATATACTAGCATTCCAAAATGTGGTGTTTGTAGCTTTTTTTAATATTTAAATATCTTATGCTCAACAAGGCTGCATTTATGATTAAAATGACAATTGAAAAACTGTAATATTGTGAAATAATACTACAATTTAAAATAATTTTTCATTTGATAATATCATATGATGTATTGATTTCTTTGACATCAAATTAAAGATTGATCTTAGTTTTTATGAAATTGACTTTGATGTGACGTCATTTAAAGAGACAAAGCCTAAATTCTAAACTCCTAAAAAATCTTAAAACCTTTGCTGATGTGCAAGCACAATTTATTCTGCATATGCAATATCTTCTGCAATCCATTGTCCTCATTAGCCAGCTCAAAATTAACCACTCCAATTAAAGTAACATTGCTTGACACAATTCTACATTATAATAGTTGCTCCTGCGTGTTTGTGATGTTAAACAAATGTGTTTCTCTTACAGCTGAATCTCTTCACTCCAACAGTCTGAGTGGATCAGAGAAAAAGAGCCTGCTGGGCTTCCTCAAGTTTAATCGCAGGAAATCAAAGGTAGAACCACAGACAGCGAACAGACACGCAAAAGCATTCATTCATATGTTTTGTCTATAACAGCGCTCTATAATAGAATGCTGCATGTCCAAAATAGATTTAGATGTAGAGCAACAAACACCTAAACCCATGGATATGCTGGGGAAACTAATATTGAAAATGAAACATTTGGTTGATATTTTTGTGATTAAGCCCTGCATTGCATGGTTTTCATTGTTATTATGAGTCTGCCTGCTATGCTAGTGTTACGTTCCCATTTCAGACTGAAGATCAGTCCTCTGAGGACATGGACAGTCTTGATGATGATAGTGTTGTTGACATTGCAGACACTAACATTAATGTAAGTACTAACCCAACTGTCTATTACTAATACACTCTCATCTTTCCATCTGTCACAGATTTCAGTCTAACACAAATATACTGCCTACAGGCGGATTCTTCTACTTTCAGACCTGCCAACCTGTACGCGTTTTGCGTAGCGAGTATGCATTTTAACATTTTAAAAGCACACTGGTACGATTTGTCACTCTAAACTACGCAGAGGTAACGCCTTTGTGCACGCACAGTACTTAAATCAAGCAACAAGAGGAGTTCGACCAATCAGAGCGGGTTCATCCCCATCTTGCAAGCAGGATCATTGCTTTTGCAGACCTTTCCTCGCTTACCATTTTGAGAATAGTTGGTAATAGAGCCCTCCGGTACTTTTAATAATAAAAGTTTCAGAGGTTGGCAGGTCTGTACTCTTCAAAACGTCTGTGCCAAATAGCACCACACTCTTTTGTGATTCATTGTTATTTATTGTGTCAGTGAGCAATCTTGCCTTTTTATATGTAAAAGGAATTACATAAAAGGAATAGTTCTGCATAGGAATGTCAATTTTGGATCATTTCCATAATTGATCGCTGTTTAAATTAACAGTGATCTGCTTCCAAAACCACTGGCAGGGCTACTCCAAAAACACTTTTTCCCATTTTAAATATTTTACTGTGAGTATTATGACACAAGCGAGGTACAAAGCTTTGTTAACTATAGAAATAATTGGTTAGCAGGCAAATGGGACCATGCTTTTGGATTCATCCAAATCTGAGGTCATGCATTCAAATCAAGCCATGCGCTTTGTGTCCTGTTTTGCTGCATGGTCACAAATTTAATAACTAGTTTATTTTATTTACTTTTAATAACTGTTTTCGCATTTCTTACTGTGGTAAACGTGGGGAGTTAAAGATTTTCTCGGTCGTGTTTTAGGAATTCGCCACTATCACTTAAATTGTTAAATCATTCGTTTTCTAGGAAAAGTTAATGAAACAAGGACGGTAGCCACAAATGAATATGCTGTAGGAATGGGTTTGGGAGTAAATACATCTGTCCTGCTCGCGCTTGCAGCCCTGTCAAAGCAAAGTGCCCGATAGGTAACAATTAACTAGGCAAATGATAATAAAACATGTCTTACATTTCTTTAAAGTTTGGATCACAAGCGTAGTTTCGTACATTAAAGATCCAGCCCCTTCACCGTCACTCACAGCTGTTTGCATGTGTTTTATGATGATTTCCTTAGTTCACCAGAACTTGAATGCTGGTTGTTCGATTATAAATAGCTATAAACAATATATAATGTTTAATACAATTATACATTTAAATTATATTCTACATTTAAATAATAATGATAATAATATGCTTTTTATTCATAAAAAAATTAACTACTTAAAACTACTAATTTACAGAAAATCCACACACGTCCATTAAATGTATTTGTTTCAGCTTTCACCTCTAGGTGTCAGTAATTACTTATGCAAAAAGTGACCTTTAGGAGTTCTCAAACACATTTCTTTACCTAGATGTTATAGTTTGACTTTTTACTAACACACAATAGGACTTCCTTCAGTTTTGCTTCAGCCACTATTACGATTCAAACCATTCAGATGGATCTGTTTTCCATGCATCATGTGTTTTTAAGTCCGACTAATTCTCTGCTGGTACATTACCTGCCTTTTGGATGATACTTTTATTTTACCGCTAATGCAAGTTACTTATAGCATAATCCATATACTACAGTTTTTATATACTGCTAGTTATAAATGCTGTTACCTAACCCTTAATCTACCACCTCTGTATTAATAAGTAAAGGATAATGTACATCCAGCCATTGACCCAAAAGGGTGATCGGTTCCCTTAAGGAAAGGGGACATTTTGGCATAACAACTGATGTATATGATTCTGCTTATTGCACTGCCACATAAATAAATAATTAAATCCAAAATATTAATTTGAGTTTAAATATTTAAACTAGTGCTGGGCAACAATTGATTAGGATTAATTGCATCCCAAAAAAGTTTTTGTTTATATAATATATGCATGTGTACTGTGTATATTCATTAGGAGCCAAATGAGCCGTTGTTATTGAGGAATAACATAGCTAGGATTGTTGCAAGTGACCAATCAGAATTCCACAGAGCCATTCAATAATATTTGATAAATGTCATATCAAATTTAGCTTACTTCTGAGTACAAATTATATGGTTCAGTAGCTGCACTCACACACACTTGATCCTTCAGAGATTTTTATTTCTGCACCCACAATGCTCTGTTCATTTTTTCTTCCTCCCTTCAGAGAAGCACACCCTGTTCTTGAAGACACTCAGAGACGTGTGCTGAACAACTCAGTTGTCCATAATTTACTATAGACTTTATTTAATTTATTATAGTTATTTTCTTCCTGCCAAACAGCCTTTTTACGAAGGGCTCTTGCCTGCTCTATTCGCTCCCTGCCTGTAATTACACAAGTTCAGGTGCATGCTATTTACAATATCATCATCACAAACAGAGCCAAGAGCCATTTTCAACACATCTCAGTAACTGATTTCCGATTATGTAACCTGCTAATAGCCATTCCCACTTTGAACATTCCGTTCTAAGGGCAGAGAGGGTGAGAGAAAAAGGCTGAACTTTTTACAGCAAGGTTGTGTAGTCTAATAAAAGTGAACACAACAGTGACTGTGATAGGAGAACTGTGTTTATTTTGTCTTAGTGCGCTTCCAGGTGTCAGTGTGTTTGTTTGTGTTTCTACGTTTTTTATGTCTAGTTGGGATCATATGTCTGTTCGTTACTCTGCTTTCTTCTCAAGTCAAGCTGCAAGACTGCAGGCCACTTTCTCTTCTCTCTCTCTCTCTCTCTCTCGTTTTAACCGACAGCTGA